>NW_004949101.1:2273860-2316230 GCF_000317375.1 Microtus ochrogaster | reverse complement strand
AAAATCTATTTCAGAAGGAAAGGATTAAACAGAATGTTCCTTATAAAACAGGTTCTAGTCAATGTAAGGTGGCAATTAAATTCATGTTTTGAGGTCCTACATCTCTATTAAAAACGACCAACCGTGATAGAATAAAAATTTAGTCATAACCACAATAACAATAAAATGATGTGGGATTCCTCTCTGTATGCTGTGAATGTGTTTTGTTAATGAATAAAGCTGCTTTGGTCCTATAGCAGGATAGAGTAGAGTTAGGCAGGAAAACTAAGCTGAATGCTGGGAGAAAAAAAGGCAGAGACGCCATGTAGCTGTCAAAGGAGAAAGACGCAAGCTGCCAGTCAGAACCTTGGTAAACCACGAACCTCGTGGTAAATCATAAAATAATGGAAATGGGTTAATTTAAGAAATAAGAACTAGCTAGCAATACACTTAAGCTATCTATTAGCCAAAAAGTGTTGTAATTAATACAGTTTCTGTGTGATTATCTCGGGACTGGGCAGCCAGGAATGAATAAGTAGTCTCTGCCAACAATAAAACAAATATTAAAAAAGGATGAGAATAATCTCCATGAATCAACAGGAACAGAAATCCTAAGTGATATTGCACATATCACTTAGCCAGGTCATCTTCCAGAGGGACATGTGCTCCCACTGGAGGTAAAGGCAAACAGATTTCATCTCTGTACAATCATCCACAGCCTGGAACTTATGACCTGAGCTACCAACCTTAGTTGTTCATCACTAACTTCACCAGACACTGTACTGTCCAACAGATGACAACACTGTAAAACCACTGCTTCCATTGCCAAAGCTGCCCCAGCACTTGGCCCTTACCAAGGCAAGGTGTAGCTCTCTCACAGTCCTCCTCCATAATAACTTTATTACTTCTCGACTTTCTTCCAACCCTTTTCTTATTTATAGAATAGTCCTGCACAGGATCACTTCTATAATTTAACATATCAATAACTCTACCTCTTCTAAAGGGAGCCTTTCTCAATTATTTACATGTTGGTTGAGTATTCATCTCAGAGCCCTCATAAACCACTTCTAATGTAGAAAGCAGCAATGAAGTCGCTTAGTGCCCAGAATGAAACACACAAATTACTTATAAAGCTAGAGCAGAGCATACAACATAAACAAAAGAAATACAAGTGCATCATTCACCCATATTTTATATGCAAAGTGAAGGTTTTATGAAGCTTTGAATAATATATATTTGTTCTTCTATATAAGGAACTAATTCTCTGTAAATAGTAATGTATCACTAATAGCTTCCTCCCTAGTGAGGAATTTCTGGACAGGAAAGAAGGCATCAGACTTCCTTTTTGGGAGGATTAGGACTCAGAACTCTGAAGGCTTCCTACCTTTGGAACAACTAGTGTCAAAAGGAACAACAACAAATATAACTTTCAAAGCAGTGCACGGTTTTGAGGACTCTGGGAAACTATAAACAAACAAAAATAGCAGAAGAGACAGAAGCAAGAAAAGAAAAGGAAAAGGGGTAGCAGAAAGACCTGTGATCTACAAGCAAAGAAGAATGCAGAAGCCAAAGAGCAAAATTCTCATGCCAACACTGTACTGGACAGATGTCGGGTCCTTCTAGTCCCTGAGCCCTACCCTCAGAAGTTTTGGATATTCAACCTGAGATCCCATTAGTAACCCTCAAAGGAATATAAAAGAATTCTAATTGAAACTACTCCCAAATTCCTGTCAAAAGCAGAAACAAATCCATCTAGAGAAAGAAAGGCTTAACAGAAATTAAATCTGTGTGATTCATATTGAGTTTATAACAGAAGCAAAAAGGAAAAAAAAAGATGAAGAAAAAGAAGCCACTGTGTTGGGAAAGATAACCAACAGATTTAAACTACTAAGTACTTTGGATATTAGAATTACCTCTAACCAATAAGCTATCTGCAACTGATATCTGCAAAAAGAGGAAAAATGAATTTGCTGGCCTCAAACGCAGAGATCCACCTGCCTCTGCCTCCTGAGTGCTGAGATTAAAGGCGTGCACCACCACTGCCCAGCTTCAGTTTATCTTCTTAGATCAAACTATGCACATATTGCTTCAAACTATGAATAATTAACATTGAGAACTTATAATCCAGGGCTCCACTATGTAGTTCGGTCTATAAAAGCGCTTGAGTTTGCTCCTAGAACCCACTTGGTGAAAGGCTAGAACTCCCACCCCCAAGAGCTGCCCTCTGACCTGCATACACGTACTGTGAAATGTACACAAACACACCAAATAAGTAATTAAATGGTTTTCTTAATTTATAATTTATTCATTTATAAGCCAGGCACAGTGTCACAGCCTTTAATTTTAGCTGAGGCAGGTGGATCTCTGTGAGTTCAAGGCCAGCCTGGTCTACACAAAGAGTTCTAGGACAGCAGGGGCTATGTAGAGAGACCCTGTCTCAAAAAAAAAAAAAAGAATTAAAAAGAAAGAACTTGTAATTCATAAGAACTTGTAATTCATTTCTAAGTCTAGTTCTTCTGGTGTTCATAATCTAGCACCTGCCTAGTACACTGAGCAAGAAGAATTTTATATTTAACACAAAAAAAAATTGCCAAAAGCTGGATGTGGTAGCACATCTCTTCAAGTTCAAGACCAGCCTGATCTACCTAGAGTTCTAAGACAGCTAAGGATACATGAAGAGATCCTGTCTCAAAAACATTCAAAAGCAAAGACATTGCCAAGAGGTTGGCAAAATGGTTCACCAGGTAAAGGCCCCTTCTATCGAGCCTGACAGCCCGAGTTCAGTCTCTGGGGCTCACATGGTGAAAGGAGAGAATTTACTGTAGCAGACATTCACATGCTTGCTGTGGAGTATGCCTGCAGCACAATTCTGCACATATACCCGAATAAAATCTAATTTAATTTAAAAACACACTGGCAAACATCGTTCCAGCTTTAAAGACTACCTATATACACAGAGACATAGAGACGCAAAAACCCCATCAGTAGTTGCTCTTCAAGAGAACCCAGGTATGATCCCAGCACACACCAGGCAGGTAACAATCATCTGTAACTCCATCCTCAGCAATCTGACACCTCTTCTAGCCTCCAAGGGCACTGAACATCTGGTGCACAGACACAAATGCAGGCAACACACCCCCATCCATACACATAAGTTTTAAAATATTACATATATGTGGAAAACTGAGTTTCTATATATCACCTGCAGTTTGGGGACACGGGACATTTATGTAAAAGTCACATGAAAGTTCATATGGAAAGGAAGACAGCAATAGCTTATTACTATTTAGAATGTGTTTACTCGTCCAACTAGTATGTTTACATCTAGTTGGTCACACAAGCGACACTTTAGTACATTTTTTAAAAGAAAAATCATGTGAACACTTTTAGCAGTATCTGTTGTAAAAGTAGGGAGAGGGCAAGGTACAGCCATTTCTATTCGTCTTCAAGTAAAATGAAGGCTCAAATAAAGTATTGCATTTTTAACAAGGATTTTGAAAGCTAAAATAATAACAATAATAAGTAGCAAAGATAATAATAGTACCAAAACTTACTTCAAAAAGAAAGAGGATGGAGTCCAGCTCCTCCCTTTGTGACTTATTATTCCCTGGAAATTAAGAAAAAAAAATGAGTCAACATGCTAACACTTAAGCTTTAGAATCTCATACATGATGCTAAAAGGCATCTCACATGCTGCAGACATGCATTAGGAACTAACTACCGGCACTCAGGGGGAGCACTGCTAGAAAGAGGGCCCCGAGTTGGTACATTGGGTCCATGTCACCCACAGCCACCTCTTACTCTCTTATAACGTCCATGTTTTCTAAAGTTTGTTTCTTAACTAGGTACTCACCAGCTCAAATTATGGGAGAAACAAGCGGTGCAAACCATGATAATATTAACAAGCACAGAGCATGACATGTATAGACAAGAATCTGTCTCCTTCATTACACAGTTTCACACTTCATTTTTCTTTTTTTGAGATAGGGTCTCATTGTTGCTCAGGTTGGCCTCCAACCTTATGTGTACTAAGGATGACCTTGAAATTTTGATTCTCCTGCCTCTACTTCCCAAGTACGAAAATTAGATTACAACAGGTGTGCTACCATACTTAGTTTTATGTGGTGCTGGAATCAAACTCAGGTAGGAAAGCACTCTATCAACTGAACTACACTCACAGCCCCACAATGCCTTTTTGATAATATTAATAAGAAATATAAAAACTGTACTATCTGCCTCTAGCAGGAATTATCATTTATTGTCTATAGTATGTCCCAAACATTGTGCTAAGCATGCAGCTTAAGTTATCTAACTTAAAATCAGCAGATAGTAAATATTTTAAGCTTTTCAGATCTCTTACAACTATCAGACTGTGTTGCCACAGGCTGTACATAAATGAAGGGAGATGACTGTATCCAATGAATCCGGTGGGGCATGGTGGTTCGCAACTGTAACACCGTTAGTGTGGGAGGTCAAGAATCAACAGCGCTCAAGGCCTGCCTAGGCTGCACAGCAAAACCCTGTCTCAACAACAAGGACAAAACAAAAGTCAAGTAAGCTATCAGCTGCAGGCTCCTGACCTAACTGACTTCTCATTTACAAATACTAAAAACTGTCTGTTTCTCAGGAATTCTGCTGGGCCCAGGGGACAAAGGAATAAACCAACCAAACAACGCTCCCTACTCTGGGGAAGATTACATTTTGACAGTAGAAGGCAAACTATAAATAAGTTAGGAAACCCATGATCAAAAGCAAATGAGGAATACTAAAACCAATATGCAATTCTGACTTGGGAAGTTGGGAAATACTTTGCTGGAAAAGCGACAACTAGGCAAAGATGTACAACGGGCAAAGAAGCAAGCTCTACAGAAATATGAGGGAGTCCCACCCCAGGCAGGGAGAGTGGACCAGACAAAGTTCCTGCAGCTGAGCACATCGGAAAACAGCCAGAAAAATCTGGAGGCTAGAGCAAAGATGGGGAAGATTTGAGCAGATGAGTTTAGAGTAGGTGCGGCAAAGGAAGGCAGATCAGATAAAGTCACTACAGTGATTTGAGAATGAAAAGCCATTGAAGACTAGAGCCACAGTGGTCGTGTGAGTTGTGGCTTCAGCTACTATTCTGAAAAGAAACTTGGGGTAGAAGAAAGCACAAGAATGGAAGTGAGGAGACCCTTCCTAAAGCTAATGCCAGTCTAGACAAGGATAATCAGTGCAGGCAAGAATTTAGGCCAATGATACATTCTGAAGACAGCCAGCATCTCCAAGGTTTTGTTCTATTCTGAAAGCCTGAAGTTACCATAAAGTGATTTCATTACTCCTAGTAAACATTTTTCTTCTATTTGGGAGGGGGTTCACTTTCTTTTTTGTACTCCAATGCAGATTGCACTAAAAGCAAGAGCTTCCAAAAATCTCCCACTGTTCCTATTGGTTATCACTGAATCTTTGGGAGAGTTTCCAAAATGGGGCACAGTCTTTTCCCTACCATAAACAGATGTCTCCTTCCCTTGAATCTGAACTACCTCACTATAGCCTTTGACCAATGTGACACTAGCAGATGTGAGGTGTTTTGGCTGATCCTGAGACTCTGAGGCCATCCTGTAAAGGAATTCAATCTGGCCCGCCTGCTGGATAATGAATCTCCACATGGAGAAGTACGGCATTCTGGTCAATTGTAAGACACGTGAGTGAGGCCATTCAAAACAGCTGACCAAGGAGCAGAAGCTAGGCTAAACCAGAAAAACTCCACAGCAGACCTAGAGAACCACACATGGAATAGTGGTTGTTTTAAGGCATCAAATTTGGGAGTGATTTTTCATACTGCACAAACTAACTAATACAGTTTTGAAATACTACAATTTTCTAAAAGAATGGATGTAAAAAAGGTGAAAAAAGAGGAGGAAAGAAGGGAAAATGAGTTATGACAAAATAAGTTGGCTTATTTTTAAATCTGATATTTTAAATTTTTTCATTGCTATTTTGTTTTTATTTGGTGTGTGTGTGTGTGTGTGTATGTGTGTGTGTGTATGTGTGTGTATGTGTGTGTATGTGTGTGTGTTGCAACAAGGTCTCACTAGGTAGCTTTGGCAAATTTCAAACTCACTGTATAGACCTTCTTGAACTCACAGAAATCCATCCTCCTACTTCCGCCTGAATGCTGGTGTTAAGGCTTGAGCTACCAAACTCAGCTAATTGCTATTTTGATTGCAAAAAAACATAACCCTTTTCTCCGCCAAACCAAAGTAAACCAAAATAGAGTAGAGCAAAACTAGCAAAATAAATACAGATCATTTCACATTTGGCATATTTACGCTTGGAGCCAAAATAAATTTTCTTAAGTTCAAGATTTATACCAGCTTAAATTGGAGATGGAAACTGAGAAACACCTTAAGAAGAGCACACGCTGGCATCCCTGGCACAGGCTACTGCGTCATCTGATGTAGGCTAGAGCCCCAAGCTCTTGGTAAGACTCTGAGTCCCCTGCTGCATACCCCAGCCCACTGAACCCTGGGTCCATAGCCCTTCTCCTATACACACACAGGGCACACTTCTGTTTGATCACAGCAATTGGGGAAGCCCTTCAGTTTTTCTTTCCTACCAACCAAAAAGTCTGTCTACATTCATCCTCTAGCTTTTCTCGTTAGACAAAAAAGCCACTCTGCCCTCATCTCTGTCTCTCTACTGTTTAATTTACCCCCACCCACTTCTCCAAACCCCACTCTGTCTGCTCTCTCTCTCCGGACTGCTTACAGGTACAGTCCGTAGCAGCCCTCCCCGTGACCAGCTAAAGCACAGTCTACACATGGCAGCTCCATGGGTGCTGTCCTCAGCTCTACATCCCACCCGTCAAGTTGACAGTTCCTCACTAAGAAATGTTCTCATGTCAGACATGAGCTCTCACTTCCTAATCCCACTGCACCTCATCTTTCTGCATCATCAGGCTTTCTGATCTTGCATGCCTTGAAATCTCTCCCCCCTGGGCTTCTGTGACAACACAATTTCCTAACACCCTTCTACTAATATATTTCTCTCCTCTTTATTTGCTGACTCCCTTTTCCTTGATATACTTTCTCCCTTGGCAACAGCAGCCTTCTGTCCCCTTCTCCCAAGCTCAGATAACCTATATTTCTGCTGCCCAGCCAATACTTATTTCTGTGTTCCACAAGTACCTCAAATACAGACTGGTCATAGCTGCCTTCATCTTCTTGCCTCCCAAATATTCATGCCTCATAAGTCAAACTGGGACCCTGAAAGGTTCTTTGACTTCTCCCTCTCCTATGTATCCAGTCTCACAAGAACTCTTTCTCTTCCCTTAATCACCACCTTGCTGTGCTAGCAGCTCTCACGTGAGTGACAGCACCAGTCAGTCCCCCAACTCACCTCTGGGCCCTATTCACTCACCACTTAAGTTGTCTCAGAGGTAAATGTCTTTTATGGGGTCTAACTAAAAGCAAAGTCCCAAATCCTTAGCCTGGAAATCAAGGCTCAAGATAGGATTTCCTACATACCTCTTTCTGTAACCAAGTTGCAAGAAAAAGAAACAAACACATTCCCCACACATGCCCTAAAGGCACGCTGCCTTGCTCAGGCTCTGTCCTCTACCGGGGATGCTGTTCTCCATTCAAACTCTTCTTTCAGCTCCACCCACCCACCTACAACCTTCAGGCTGAGTTCATCTCTATGGCTAATAGAGTGACCAATCATGCCTACATAATGAAACCTCCATTAAATCCAAGAGATTCTGGATAAGGGAGTTCCCAGATTGTGAAGAACATATCATGTACATGCAGAGTTTTCTCCAACTCCATGGCAATCCGTAATCAGGACCTTCCAGACTTCACACACAGCTTTATCGGCTCATAGCCCTCCCCCCTTTAAAATCTGTATTATTCATGTGCAACTCAGTAAATGAACAAAAATTTTGTAATAAACAGGTAAGGTGTTTCCCTTACCTGTTTGCCCAGCTCCTCTAGCAAATCAACCCACCCTGAGAAGAGAGTATTAGACTCTTAATTATGGTCAGTCTGTCACTGCACAGGCAGCAACCTAGAACCTGCAACTGGCATTAAAGGGGGCAGCTTTGTGGCACTCAGCCCTTAGCCTGCAGGATCTGAAACTACCTCCCTGCAGCCTGGCAAGACTGAATGGCATTAATGGGCACCAGCTGATGTTTGTTGGGGACTCTAGCAGCAGAGCGATATGCTGTGTTGGTGTAAAAGACTGGGAAAAACACTTCCATTTGTTTTCCCTAATTTCCCAAACAGATGACATGAAATGGAAAGGCAAAGACAGTAATGGCCCTTACTAACCAGGTGCTGTGTGCCAAGCTCTGTGCTGAAATCCTAGTGCATCTGTTAACCTGCTTCTTGCTGACAGGAGGAAACCAACACGCATAGGTCAAACAATGCTTAAGGAGAAACAGCAAGAAGGATGAGGATAGTCTGGCTTCCCAGCTACACAGTTCCTTTACCCAAATTCCCATAGCTGGTTTGCTTTCCAAAGAATATTTTACATATGGTCATAAATAGGAAAACATATACAAACAAAACTCATTGGTAATACAAAAAAATCTCTAAGGATGGAAGGTAGGGGTAAAGGAGACACCTGACTTCATTTCACATCCCCCTTAATGGAATTTGATTCTGCTGCTGGGGTTGTTTTATTGTGTCTGGCTTTTTGTAGCAAGGTCTCACTATGTAGGCTACTATGTATGAGTCTTGAACTCATGATTTTCTTGTCTCTGCCTCCATAGTTCTGGGGTTATAGCTTATGCTACCAAATTCATCTTTTTTTTAATATTTATTTATTATGTATACAATATTCTGTCTGTGTGTATGCCTGCAGGCCAGAAGAGGGCACCAGACCTCATTACAGATTGTTGTGAGCCACCATGTGGTTGCTGGGAATTGAACTAAGGACCTTTGGAAGAGCAGGCAATGCTCTTAACCGATGAGCCATCTCTCCAGCCCCCCACCAAATTCATCTTAAATCTGGATTTTTTTTTTTAACTGTCTATTGCATTATTTTTCTCCCCTGCTCTTTAAATAATTTGTCCCTTTGGAATTCATGCTTTCTGCGGGTTCCTTCTATTTTCCCTTTAGCCATCTGCTGTTCAATTAACACCTGTTTAGGGGAACACTCAAGGGAAACAAAGATGTCAACCAGCCCACCAGAGTGATGTCTCAAAGCCTGGGAAGAAAGTTTAAAAATGTAGAACTTGTGGCTCAAGACAATGTAATATCTGGAATCTCTTGTATACTCAAAAAAAAAAAAAGAGAGTTGTAGAAATGCTTACCTTTTAACTTCAAACTATTTTCCAGTGTTATAAAATTTTCATAGAAGATGAAATATATCTGAGAGTAGTTGGTCTCAAAAAACTGCTTAAGATCGCTTGCATCCACATTATCTGAAAAGAGAAGTTTGCATTTACATCATTATTAAATGTCATAAATATAGGCAGGTGTGGTGGTTCAGGTCTTTAATCCCAGCATTCAGAAGTTAGAAGGTGTATCTCAGCCAGCCTTGTCTACAAAGTGATTTCTATTTCCAGGACAGTCAGGGCTGTTAAAGAGAAACTCTGTCTCAAAAAAGGAAAGAAAGAAATGAAGGAAGGAAGGAAGGAAGGAAGGAAGGAAGGAAGGAAGGAAGGAAGGAAGGAAAAAATAGAACAAAAAATAAAAAATATTCACAAAAATTTTCAGAAATGAAAAAAATAAATAAAGCTAATCTTGTTCCCTTATGAGAAAAAACAATACTGTATTCTCGTTTGTTTATTCACCTAAGGGAGGTCAGAACTGCACGGGGGTACCACTCACCACACCAATGTGCAGGAAACTGTGAGGGCCATGAAAGACTGTCAGGACTGCTGGGAGACAACACTCACAGACCAGGTGAAAGGCTGGAGAAGGTGGGTTGGTCTGTTGAGTTTCTTTGGGGAGAAGAAGACATGGAGAGTCATAGAAGAAGCAGCTTTGACAGGGGCCTCAAAGAGGGAACAGTCTGTGGACTTTTGGAGGTCACTGGTGGAGGTCTCACGCAGACCAACCTCCCTTCCCTCTCCACCACCACAGTGCTCCAGGCACTATGACCAAACACATCCTCCCAACACATCCCTGAGGTCACATGCGTGTCCCCTTCCTTCCTTCCCTCGCCTGGGTGCCCTGCCTTCACTCCCCCCTGATAGTGTGAATCACGCATTCCTGCTGTGATGGGGACTACCTGCCAGAGAGGTGGGTGGTACAGTTACCATTCCCACGGAGGGGTTCCTTCTTCCCAGAGGCCTGCTCAACCCAGGCAAAAACCTCAGCTGGGGAGGTTATCCACTTTCAACAAACCTTTGTCCATTTTCCTAAGATGGCAACATTGTTTGTGCCATTTACAAGATCCTGATTACTGGAGTGAATGCTGTAGAATTATACATATAAGGGAAATTAGAAACAGTCTCAAAATTCTAAAATTATTCAAGAAAAGAAACGGATGGGGCTACTCAATCTGCACAGAATAATATTCCCTGGGTTTGCAGACCTGACTAATACTGTAACTCCATGAGGCACGCTCTCTGCAGTGCCCAAGTCATAGAGCTAACAGCATGGGATCTACAGAACTGACTTCCTCTGGTTACCATAGAAGGCCCTTTTGTGTAAATTTTTTTACAAGTTCTTCAGAATAATGCATCTAAAATCTTTATAAACTCACATGAGTTTTCAATTCCATATTATTTTTACGGCCCAAATTAAAGCACCACCACACAGTAGACTCCTAGTAGCTGACAAACTGACCTTGGTGAAAAAGGCCCAGGACGAAAGTAGTGCCAGCCCACCAGGGAACACCTTCGCTCTCTTATCTATGGATTTGCTCCTAGGTTGCTTATTGGTTTATTTAGAGACAAGGTCTTCAACCCAAACTGGCCTCCAACTTTTTATTTAGCGGAGGATGACCTTGAACTTCTAATCCTCCTGCCTGCCTCCACTTCTCCAGTACCGCGGCTGGCTTTGTGTGGTACTAGGGATTAAATTCAGAGCTTCACACGTACTAAGCAAGCACTTTAGCAACCAATGACTACTGTCATTCTTAGGAGCAACATAGGCTTTCTAGGAATCCTTGACAGTCTTATTCAGGATCTGCCTGTTGCAACATGACATCTATGTTCTGTTGATCTCAGGATTTCCTGTTTTGTAGGTATACAAGTGGTAGTCATTATTTTAGCACTGATTGTTGTAGGGTGTTTCTTTTATTCAACTGCTTTATGAAAATATCAGGGTTTAGTGACGTATGGGTGAGGCTAGGTTCTGTGAGGACAGGGACTGTATCTAACAGAGAAGACCTGATTCGCTCAGGAATCCAGATGCCCCGAGGAATGAAGCAGCAGGACGCGTCCCAGAACAGGGGAAGAACAGGGTGGAAGTCCTACAGTGGAGGTGCAGACGGACTGCCAGGAAGGACTGTGTATGTTTTAACTGCAGCTCAAACCACTGGCAAGCCTGGCACTAAATGCCCTTTCTGCCAGAGCATTAAGAACAGTGGCCCAGTCACCTCTCACTGTCAGCTAAACCACACCACCCACCGCCAGCCTGTCTGCACCCCCACTGCACATGACTGTCCCCCTCAAGCCCTCCACTCTACCCTCTGGGATATCTTTACACTCCTCAAAGTTTCCAAACTTTTTTCCACTTTGATCCCCTAGGGATACTAGCGTGACTCCCAGATCATCCATCCTATAACTAGCTTGGCCTCATCCTTCAGAAATGGGATCGCTCATTAATATCTCAAAGAAATCCACAAATGTCCCAAGTGTCACTTTATACTTTTCATCCAATCTCTTGCCTTCTTCCTTGCAGTTAAAGAGCTTCAGGCTCAGGAAGCCACAGGGAAACAAAGCATTCCCTTAGCAGGGAGGTACAGGTACGGAAGCATCAGTACAGCCCAGGCAGGTTACTGGCTGATCAGCAAATCTCCCACCCGATCCCTTGGCCCCTGGTCCCTCCAAGACATTCAAAATACCAGCAACCAGAACAAAAACAGGCCTCAAGAACTAAAGGGCTTCCATATAGACCACAATGCTTTCCTGAAGCCAAAGGCCAGGTAGCAGTCACCTTCTTCCTTAATCACCCAGAGTCTTTCTAATTGATAAGAGCTTAAAGCTCTCTTTGGCAAGACAAGTAGACACCTTCAAGGTCATCCAGGACACAGTGAGCCAAGCATAGCACTACTACAGGCATAGTGTTACTACACACTCAGTTTATTTACACCAGCTCAGGACTCCTCATTGTCTTGGGAGTCCTCATCAAAGACAGCACTAAAATGAGCCAAAATTCCAACTTACTCTGCTACATCTGTATCATTTGACACCTTCACAAGAACAGAAACTGCATGCAGGCAGGAATTCCACCTGCATGGTTCACTGCTGCCCCTTTTGCCTCAGGAAATGACCTGGACTACCCATTTGTTAAGTGAATGGACGAAGTCTGATTAACAGATGTTTTACACATCTAATCCAAGATCCAGAGAATACAGAGTAAAGATAGGTCTTACAAAAAGCATGGAATTTAGCACCCTGAAAAAAAAAAGGATTAAAAGAAAATGATTTTAGCAAAACAAATTTTAAGAAGAGATATAAAGGATGGGTTTGCTGGTGGGGGGACCCCTATAACCACAAACTTTCTTTAGACAGGCTTTTTTGAGAAATTCATTCACTTATTGTGCCCTATCACTGCCAACCAGCACTCTTAAGTCAAGTGCTCAGAAATTCAAAGAGAGTAAGAGTCAAAGCCAACAGAACGAACAGGTGAACATAACCAACAACAGCCAGAAGTAGACAACCCCACACAGGCAAGTTTGAGATATTAATACTGCATATAGTTACGGTCTGCTTTTCATGTTACATGAGATTATCATGAGTTATTCTACTCTACCCTCATTACAACTCTGTGAAGGAGATGGAGGAGTGTGGTGATCACCTTTAAATGATCTCCTTTGACCTGTCCAAAACAACAAGAAAGTTAGGAAGTTCGGGCCTGGGTGGAATTCCTACCTGAGTTTATGACTTCAAATCAAAGCTAGAAGGCAGGTCAGGAATTTAGAGGAAATAAATGATCCTTGAAGATGTGCAGAAAAACCACAGGAAAAAGGACAAGAAGTGCTCAAAGTGAGCAGGCAGAGCAGAGTGAGCAATGGTCAGCAAGAATGGGGAGCAGCATGACAGTTCACAGCTTCAGGGACAGGTGAGGACAGAGCCAGGTCGGAGGCCTCACTCCGCTCATCCTGTGTCTGATGAGGAAGCTAGAAGCTGTCTTATTACCATCAGACAACTCTGCCAATTACGTCCAAAAAACCACAGGGAAGCGAATGTCAGACATCCATTCCTACAGAGCTTGAGGTCAGTTCTAAATTTTTTAAGTAACCATTAATTACTTCTTCACCATCAGCAGCCGGTAAACTGCATTACTTTCCCATTTTCTCTCAAAGATAATCTGTACAGCACATCAAACTTTGCACTCCTTGTACTGACAGCCTTTTCTCCACTTCCAGCTGGAAGTCGACAGCAAAGACTAACGGCAAAACCTTTGGAGCAGACTATGTCTGGCTACAAGCGCTACAGGGTCTGAGACAAATGAGATAAATTGCTCCTCAATTTCATCTGAAAAACAGGACAAACAGTGATCCCTAATCTGCAGGGCTACCTACGGTGAAGAGAAAATAAGCATATGCAGAATGCTTGTAGAATGTCAGTTGGCATCATATAAATGTTACCTGTTTTTTATAATTACTTCGCTCCTGGCAAAGCTCTCTCACCAGGAAGAAAATAACACAACCTCACCTATGTATGAAGCCATCAATATCAATGACTCAGAAATTCATATACTTAACAAGACCATCCCATATTAAATAGTACTTAATCCCAACACAACAGTAAATACTGCCAACAAGCATACCCATGAAGTCAGGCCAATTCTCCCTCCATCTCCTTCTACACATGATCCTTTTCAATGGCAATTCTATCGCTCTTTAGTTAGAAGGGTCAAACATAGCTTCATGAGAACTTGCTTCAGCAGATCCCTATAGAACCAACTGAAGGGGAGTCTGTAGCCCACTCAGGAGTCCTAGCTGACTCAAAAGAAGAGAAGAAAGCTCAAGCCCAGATCCTCTATGACAGAGAACCTTCAGACCTCCTTTACCCACATCCTAGAGCGAAGAGCCACCTGGTTCCGGACATGCATTTGTGTACATTTTCTATTTAGTCCAATCACCTGAATAAGTTACTGAAGGCCAGATGATCAAAATCATAGGCTTGTGACAGTGAAAAAGGGCAAGTGAAGAATTCAAGGTGATTTACCAAAACAATCATTTGGAAACACTTGGTAAGAACAAGGAAACTAGAGGTTTGGAAGGGGAGCAAGTGCTTGCCGAGCAATCCTAAGAACTGAGTTCAGATCCCCAGCATCTATGTGAAAGCCAGATGCGGCACACACCTATAATCCTAGCACTTTTGGGTGGAGTTAGTCAGATCTGGGGGCTTGCTGGCTAGCCAGCCTAGCTGCAACAGTAAGCTTCAGTGGAAGTGAGTGAGCCTTGTCTCAAGAAAATGAACAACAGGAAAAGACATCAAATGTCAACCTCTGGGCACGCACAGAGGGGGTATCTACACACAGGTCCACATACAAATACATCACATGCACAGAGAGAGAGAGAGAGTGAGAAAGGGTGGGGGAGATGGAGAACAGGGAAAATAATGTACAATAAACTAGGGAGACACAAGGCTAAAATTTTGTCAGAAATGTATGTCACTAGTTTTAAGCCTAGTACGATTAGTTTTATTGGCCAATATTAGCCTTAGAGGCTGATATGATTTAAGTAATTGCTGAGGTAGGTACCCTCTTTTCTTCATTATGTAAAGATGTCATGTACTATTTGTTCCCCTAGACACACCTATAAATTGTGCCCACTCACAGTGACTCCAGGCTGGTCTCCTGGCCTGCTTCAGCAGTACTGGCTGGGAAAGTCTGAGGTAGTCAGTGATTGAAGAGAACTGAGAAAACACAGGAGCACATTTGGACCCAACCCAAGAGGCTAGAGCCAAACCCAGACAATCTGCAGTCAGAAGCAGAACCGCCCTAGGCAGTACAGACCCAACATCAGGAGAGTGAAAAATAGATGCTTGTTAAGGTTAGGCTCCTGGGAGCTGCTGAGGTCAGAACGGGTTGTTTTGAAACACTGTGGAAACAGTAGTGCAGAAGAAGAAAGTGGGTGCAAACAACCTCACTGATGGGAGGGCCAGCGAGTGAGCGAACTACAGCAGATGCCCCAAAGACAACACACTGTCACCTAAGTTAAAAAAAAAAAAAAAGAGTAGGGAAAATGCAGTCAAATAGCACAGCCTGCACCTTGACACAAACTTTCTATCAACAATGACCCTCCTAGCCTGACTCAGGAAAGGACTCCACGTGACATCAAGTGGTTCATCTGAGCACCTCCAGTGAGCGCAGTCAAGTGCTGTAAAATGCTGTCGCAGGTAAACAACAGGAGCTTATCTAGGAGAGGAAGCCAAGTGTACCAGGAAGCTCTCCAGACTCAGCAGCTTTACCGTCCAAGAAGAAGGCGTCCAAGGAATGACTGCATTTCCACAGCCAATCAACAAACACATTTAAGTTGTTATCATTATTATAAAAGAAACCCATTTCTGAAAACTGACTTTATATATATGAAGACTCTTAAAATGTTACCTATACAGTATTCAAGAAGATGAGGCAAGAGGACTGCCACAGTTTAAGGCCAGTCTGAAATACACAGCGAATTCCAGTCTAGGATACAAACTGAGACTTTGTATCAGAAAGCCAAGAATATAAGCTAAAGAGTATATGTTTCCTGTACTGCCTATGCACAAACACAAAACCCTTATGTGGGTGGAAATACAAATTTATGCAATGGAAAGCAAGTCAGATTTCAACTCTGAACCTAGAGTGATCAAGGCCTAAAACCAATGTGGCTGAGGCTCTGGTGGGAGTACCCCATACAGGAGGGACTGAGAGAAGGTGGCATAGCCCTTTATCTTAGCTCTGTTTATCTCCCGAGGTCTGTTCGCAGGAAGGGACTCCAGCCTGGCTCCCCACCTTCTGGTTTCATGTGTCCATCCTGCTCCAGAGTTTAGTCTCATGGCACCTAAAGGATAGGCATTAAATAAATTCTCACTGAATAGATTATTAGTCAGCAGAACTTAGATATTCAGAGGGACTTGATAATTTAATCCCCTTCTATGGATGAGACAAAAACATTACTGATGGCCACAGCGAACAAGAAAGTGATTTATTTTTAAAAATCAGAGCAAAACTTCTTACGACAGTGATCCAAAAGATTCCTAACTACGAAGAAAGATGAGGGCTTCTATCCTAAATACAAAATAAGTCCACAGCCACACCATCCCAAACATGCTCAATCTCATCTAAACACAAAATAAATAAAACAGGACAACAAGCAATGATACCTACTCTACAGCTATTAATTTCTATTAATTTTTAAAATTAACTTCTACTAATTTTCAAAATAATGGCACCATAAGCATATATGTGTCCATCCCTTAAACTATTGTCAATACTCATTTTATAAAATTAGCTCATATCTATACACCATCCTTTATTTAAGTCTGCTATATTAGAAAGATAGCAGACTTAAAAAGATGTTCAACAGGAAAGCGTCTAAGCTTGCTACTACAGGATTTTTAAACGAACTGATAGCAATTCTCTTGTACTTTTAATAAGTAAATTGCTTAACAATTAGGATGATGAACTATCACCACTTATTTACTGAAAGACATTTATACCTGCTGCATGCAACAGTCACGAGTGCAGGTCAGAGGTTAGCCTCAACTGTCAGCCCTTGCCTTCCAATTTGTTTGAGACAGGATATCTTGGATGTTCACTGATGCCTTCCCCAGGAGAGTTGGCCTGTAAGCTTCCTAGGACTGTCTTCTCTCTGCCTCCAATCTCACCTTAAGAGGTCTGGAATTATACATAAACACTACACCCAACTTTATGTGAGCTCTACAGACCCCTCACAAATTGCACAGCAAACACTTTAACCCTAGAACCACACCCACAATCTTGGCACAAATATGAGTTAATGCAACCAAAATCTCACTTTTAAAAAATTAAAATATGCACCAGGAGTGGTTCACATGCTTTTGATCCCAACACACAGGAGGAGGCAGAGGCAGGTGGATCTCTGTGAATTTGAGGCCAGCCTGGTCTACAGAGCAAGTTCCAGGCCAGTCAAGGCTGCAGAGTGGGACCCTGTTCCAAAAATAAAACAAAGTGCCTCCTCCAAGCTATCAATTCCCTTTATCTCTCAAAGTAAATAAAACACAAGGATCACACAACCTAAGTTCTGATTACAACAGTTACCAGGAATTTCAAAAAGAAAAACAACATTTAACATTCTGTTAGTGAGCCCACACCTTCCACAAATTCAGCCTTGAGTTCAACATACAAGGTAGCCCAAATCTGGCCCTAACTCTCATTTTTATTCTGGGTTGTGTCCCACAAATCCAAATGCTAACAACAGCAGTTCTTCAGTTGCTGGCATCAAAATCCAATCAAAAATAAACCCCATCTCTTAACTGCATCTTAGTTCTCCCTACTGTTTCTCATCTCTTTCTCTGCATATCTTTTTTTAGTCTAAGACACAAATACGATTTCTATGAAGCTTTAAGAATCAGAAGACCAAAGTCTGTTTCAAAAGTATGCTTCATATTTCTGTAAAACTCTCAAGTAGTACAATACTTCCAACCTCACCCAATTATAGGCACTAGACATTTTTGATATGCAATTACATCCCCAAAATCATTCAGATATTAACTAATAATATATTGAAAACAATTTTGGCTCCTCTCTTAATCCCCTCCACCCACCGGAGCAGAAGTCCCTCCTTGTTCTTTGCAAGACACAGGCTCCCTCTCCCTTAGGTGACAACAATAAACTGCCTAAGAAACCTTAAGGCTGCAGTCAGGGGCAGCGGTCTAG
Source organism: Microtus ochrogaster (assembly GCF_000317375.1). NCBI lineage: Eukaryota > Metazoa > Chordata > Mammalia > Rodentia > Cricetidae > Microtus > Microtus ochrogaster. Next base: position 2,298,243 of record NW_004949101.1, on the reverse strand, counting down.
GAGCACTCCCGAGGTGTACATTAGGCTTCCTCATTTGTATTCATCTCCTGAGAACCTCAGGCTTCTCACATGCCCCTCATCGTAGATATCAACACCACACCACTCTGGATATTCCTGTCTCATCCCAGGTCTCTAACACAGTGCACCCACCTGCTACAGCCAGTACAACTCAACAAATCTCGAGTCTACCACATTTCTAGTGGAGCTCAGACCCTCAGCTCTGCCTGAAGCCTGGCATCCCCTAAGAATATGTCCCTCACAGCCACCAGGTGAGGTTTTCACCTTCCTCCTACACTCACATGATACTTGGCCTCGATGAAGTGTGGCACTTCGCTGCTCCCTCACCCTGCAAACACACACCCTGAAACTCTAACATAACACACACACCACCATTTCCAGGCCATTCTGGTCCTTCCTTCCTCACATAGACAAAGAGCTCCTTTGCTGCTCATCACACCATAGACCAGTGTCCACCCCAAGCCCAGCTGGAGTGGTGCACTGTCCCTTCCACTCCAGCACACTCTCCAGAAACTGTCGGGCCCGGCTCCTGTCTCCATTATCGGTGATTTCAACATTTACAGGATGATGCCTGGCTTCCTCATCCCTAATGAAGTCAGGCACTCCACCTCTACCACCCACACCCACAGACGGAGTCTCGACCTGGTGATTACTACCTGCCTCCTAAGCCTTGGCTTCAAGAGATTCATTCTCCCATTCCTGCCATCTTTTATCTTTCCTGCCCACTCCTGAACCCTGATCCCGGCAACTCTTCAACCCTACTGGGTCCATGGATCAAATCTTGAATCTACCATCTTGTTACGATCCATGTTGTACTCAAGTCCTCATTTCCTCGCATTCCCAACTTAGTTTCCACAGCCATCCTTTTAAAAAAAAAAAAATCACACTTTTATTTATTGGGAGTGGCATTTACGTGTAGTAGCGTCTAAATGGAAGTCAGAGGACAACTTGCAGGAGTTGGTTCTCTCCTTAGTTCATGTGGGCCCGAGGGACCAAACCTAGGTTACGGAGCTTGGCAGTGGGTGCCTTTATCCACTGAGCCATCTCTCAGCCATCTCACCAGCCTCATCTTTTTAGGAACCTTTCATTGTCCCTCAGCCCTTCCATCCTTTGTTCTTCCTTCATAAATCCTAATCTGTTTCATCCCTGGTTCAGCTGAATGCATTTATCCAAACCAAGCCATGTGCTAGGTACAAAAGTTTTGTTTTGTTTTTTTTTTAATGTTTATACTAGGAATGGAGAGAAGTCTCAGAGGTTAAAAGAACTTGTTACCCTTGCAAAGAACCAGAGCTAGGCTCCGAGCACCTACATTGGTGGCCTACAACCTCCTATAACTCTAGCTCTCTGGGATATGACACCCTCTTCTGGACTTTGTAGGCACCTGCAAGCACACACACACATACACACACACAAACAATAAACAAAACAAAAATCAATGCATATGAAAAAAAGTCCAGCACACACGTGATTTATAATGCATAACAAAACAAGCTCTTTAGACCACCCACGAAATGAAGGCACCTAGTCTAACCATCCTTTTGCTGTCCTGCTCTAAGGAGATTATCACTGTTAATACAATGGCCAATATTCAGTGTTCTCAAGGCCAAGAGAAAATACATATGTACCCTGTGCCCAAGTTTCAGTAGCCTGGGCCTCAGAAAGAATGGAGACCCATTGGGACTACTACACAATACATAATCTTATTTGCAGAAGAAAAAAATTCGTTTGGCTTCTTTGATACTTCTGTTTCTTACATACATTAGAGTCATATTTTACTGTTACCCTAGTTACATACTAATTACACTATTTAAATGTTTTAAATTCCCCCATATGTATGAACGTGTGTATGTATGTGTGTACATGTGTATGTATTCAAAAACTTGTCATAAATGGCAACTAATTTCCATAAGGGTTCCACAGTACTTCCGGCTACAATTTTAAGAGCTGCCTGGAGCAGACACTGTTGGTCCTCTCCAGCTCTCTCACCTCACCCACTCACCCCCACAAACAGCCCCTCACTCTTCCTAACAGAGTGTACTCAGGGATTATCCTTCAGAGAATTGTATCCACTGGGAAGGCTGGCCTACACCACACCCATAGGAGTGGACCTGACACAACTGAGCCTACTGTAATGACAAGACAACCCTTGCCCGTGACTACCATGGACCCGAGCCTATGACACAGTGCAGATCCATTTAAACAGAAGTCTCAGAGAGAGGTACTGGGAAAATACTTGTTCTTCAAGGGACATAATGAGCAGCTTTTTTCTGCCTCTGGCTATCAGTCCATCTGGGTAGCTCTGGGTATTCTGACACCGAGACTCAGTGAGGATGACACAGGAGAAAGGCTGGAAGCCTGGACTGTCAACACTGGATTACCTCACTCTGGCTTGCCCTGCCTGAGGACCTCTTTATATAGGAAGGGAAAATTCCTTTTATCCATTTCTATTAATTTTCTCTTAGTTACAGCCAAAAGCATCCCTCTACACAGACAGCTGAAATAAAATACAAAATAAATACTAATACCAATTGAAAAGCTCCCAGAAGCCAGGTAGTAGTGGCTCATGCCTTTAGAGGCAGGTGGATCTCTAAATTTGAAGCCAGTCTGCTCTGTGGAGCAAGTTCCAGGACAGAGAGAAAACCTGTCTCAAAAAAACAAGAAAGAAAAGAAACAAACAAAACAAACAAAGAAAAGCTCACATAAATCTCATCAGACATTTTTAAGGCAATTATACTTGCACATTCTTGTCCTAATCTGGACTGGGGCCAGCTTATATCTCAGGGGGATGTATGTTTGATATTTGTTAGAGACAGAAATAAGATAGGTAAAGTAAAATCTAAATGGTTACCTCTTTCCCGCCACACTCAACAGCTAAGAAAACAAAAAAGTGGTGAAGAAGGCGGGGAAGGCCATCAAATAATGCTTGTGTCAAATAACTATTATTAATAATATAATAATAGCCTGCAAAACAGCTCTGCGTAGGGTGACTCAATTAACCCTCGAGCAACGGCAAGAGGCAGGTACAGTCTTTACTGCTGTAGGAAGAATGGTCAGGGAGGGCGGTTCACTCGGGTTTTGGCTCCACACTGCTGGGTTCCCACTGCTCAGGTGACTGGGTCCACACTTACAAAGAAGAGTGGTGGAAGAGTAGAAGGAAGCAGACCTGGAAATGTACTTTATTTCATTTCGCTAGAAACAATAACAAAACCCACAGGAGAGATATGGCATAGGCTACAGACTCATTTGTAAATCCAGAAAAAAAAACCTAGAAAGTAGCTTAATTCATTTTATATTTCTGTATGTATATGAGTATGTTGTGCAAATATGTGTATATGTATTCCCATGTGTGTGCAGTTGCATATGAGTGCACGTTTCTGGACACCTGAAGTTATTCTCCACATTATTTATCAAGGCAGGGCCTCTCACGGAACCAGACCTACTGATTCCCCAATTCTGACTAGTGTAGCAAGGAAGCGTTCTCTGGATCCAATCTCTACTAGTTCCAGGATTATACATGGCCCCATGACTACATGGCTTTGACATGGACTCTAAAGATATGAACTCCAGTCCTTGAATTTGTCCCAAGTGCTTTAGGCATTGAGTCACCTCCCCAGACTCCATATTTTAGATGGGTATATCAGAGACAATGTACAATTGAATAACCTTCCTCAATTGAATAACCTTCCTCCTGGATAGGTTTAAAAGGGAGGCTTTTCTGTGAAATTAATTTAACAAACATTTAAGTGGCCTTCGCCAAAGGACTGTCTTTACCTCTAGAAAATCATAATGATGTTCTTGGTCTGCCCACAGCCTAAATTAGTGACCTCTGTGGTATCCCTTACACAAGTAAACAAAGACCCTTATTCTGGTCATTGGAAGCCTTGCTGGGCACACAAACTGCTGACAGTGTGTAAGAGCCTGAAACTCAACAACCTACAGTAGTAGTAGACAGTTTGTTATGGGAGCTCAGTAGAGCACAAGACAGCCACGTAAGGATGATGTAGCCTTCCCATCCTGGACTAGATATAATGCTAACTCATATAAAATTCTCTCTCTCTCTCTCTCTCTCTCTCTCTCTCTCTCTCTCTCTCTCCCACACACACCCCGCGCAATCATGAGCAAACTTGAGAGCAAGCAATAGAGGGAGAACATGCACAAATAAGACAGCAAGCTTACACAAATACCAGCAATGAATAAGGGACTACAGAATTTTAAAAGATTTTATACACTCAAGCTCACCCATATTTAAATTTTCTTTTTTTTTTAATATTTATTTATTTATTATATATACAATATTCTGTCTGTGTGTATGCCTAAAGGCCAGAACAGGGCACCAGACCTCATTCCAGATGGTTGTGAGCCACCATGTGGTTGCTGGGATTGAACTCAGGACCTTTGGAAGAGCAGGCAATGCTCTTAACCACTGAGCCATCTCTCCAGCCCTCATATTTAAATTTTCATAATAGGCATATAAAATATGTAAGCACCCCCCAATAAAAGAAAAAGTGCTTCCCAATCTTTAGTAAAGAAATTTTTTCAAAGCTGGAATACTATAAAAGAAATTAGCAACTATGCAGTCAAGACAATGTCCACATTATTCTCCAAACTTGAAAAACACAACTTTTCAACTTCAAAGGAAATTTAACAAAATAATACATAAAATAATATCTTTGCCAATTCTAAAAGCAGCAAATTATATAAATTCCCCGTTCATCATATGCAGTACACTTTTGGAACAGCACACACCTTGCACTGAACGCTTGGTAATGACCTAATTGCTAAAAGGAGATTCATTGTTTAGTAAGGATTGTGTGTCTGTAATTCAGTGGAAAGAATAGAAAACAGAACTGGGCAGCAAGAGACTGCTTATGTCATTCTCAAGTTTGCACCAAGTGGAAATAAGCAAACACAGAACACCTTAGGATGCAAAATAAGGTGATGAAATTTCCAATCACAGCACTCTTCATTTTCAAGACCTGGTAGCCTTAGACTGTATGAGTCAACCTCTTATTCTGCCAGAACACTGACTATAAAGTGCTAATGAGATGGTCCATACTCAGAAATGACAGCTCTGTAAATCCACCACAAGATCCTCTTCCAGCTACTAACATCCTCCTGCCATCTGATTTTGAATCACCATGCTACAGGTGGTGGGTGGGATCTCTGACCTGGAGACAACAGTAGACTTGGGCAAGCATGCGGGACAGAGGCATGCTTCAGGACTTCAGACCTCAAGCAGAGGAGTAAGCACTGACCGCTAAGCTGCTCTCTGTAGAGGGAGGCAAGCATTTATGGATTTGCTGGGGTGGACTAACATTTTCTCTGGAGGATCACAGGAGCTTAAGCAACTGCAGCTGTGGAAAGTATACTTGTGGTGGTTTGAATGGGAATGACCTCCACAGACTCCTTCACTTGAATGCCTGGTCCCTAGCTGGTGGAATTATTTAGGGAAGGAGTAAGTGTAGCCTTGTTGAAGGAGGTATGTATGTCACTGGAGATGGGTTCTGAGGTTTCAAAAGTCTACAACAGGCCCAGTCTGTCTGCCTCCAACTTGCAGACAAGAAGTAAGTTCTTAGCTTCTCCTCCTGTGCCATGCCTGCCTGTCTTCGGCCATGCCCCTGCCAGGATGGTCATGGACTTACCCTCTGAAACTGTAAGCAAGTCCCCAATTAAATGCTTTTATAAGTTGCTTGAGTCATGTTGTCTCTTCACAGCAATAAAACAGTAACTACAACACATACAAAAGTGGACAGAAGAAAACACACATCATGGTTTCAGTGGTCAGCAAGCTTAGGATGCAGGAACTTGTGTGCCTGTCTCCTTTAAGCTCTGTCTTAACCACAGTCACACATCTGAGAAAAACGCAAGGCTCGGTGACACTGGGTTATAATACAATTAATAATAAGCCAGAGATCCAAGTTCTCTCAGGTCACTTTATTAAGAAACACTCAAAATACAGAAAACATGAGTTCAAAATTGGCTGGACACCTGTAATGAGCCTCCCTGCAGTGTCTGATGCCTTTGTCATCATTGATATAGCTGTGTCATTACTGTCCTGACCCATACACGTTTTCCTGGGCTCGGTCTTCCTGGGACAGCTACTAGCCTGCCCCCTTTTCATCCCCGACTACAGTCTTACTAGTATGCCTCTCCTTTGTCTATTGCTGGATTACCAGTTCAGCCCACTTATTTCTAGCTTTCCTGTGCCATGGGCCACAGTGTTCCTGGTTTCCTGGCCTGCAACCTCATCATTGGTCACTGAAGAGTAAGGAAGGACACAAACCTCCTCCGCAAGTATGTATGCTACAGCTTTACACCACTCACTTGTCTAACACCATTTCTTTCTCTCTTCTCTTTTGTCTCTAGCCACTGCCTAGCTCAGGACAAAGCATTTGACTGTTCATGAAGTAAACAGTGGTGGTTTAAATGAGATCCCCCCAACTCATATTCTCAGGCATTTGAATATTTGGTCCCCCAGTTGCTAACCCCTGTTTGGGGAAGCTTAGGAAGTTTGTCCTTTTTGTCCCGGAAAAAGTTCATCACCGGGGGTGCGAAGCCATTCCCAGTTCAGCCCCTGCTTTCTGTTTGTGGTTCAAGATATGAACCTTCAGCTCTCACCTCCCAGCTCCAGTTGTCATGGCCGCCCGCTGCTACACTTCCTTGCCATGATGGTCACGGACTCTCATCCCTCTGGAAATAAACCCTTCTTCCTTCTCTAAGTTCCCATGGCCATGGTGTTTCATCACAGCAACAGAAAAGTAACTAATAGATAAGCCGAAGAAAGCTTCTGGTCAGACAGCTGAAGTCTGGTAGGTTAATCCAGCAGGTCTACTTCCCAAACAGGAACCACAGCAATTCCTGACCTGTCCTTTGCCCCTTGGGTTCCTATCTATCTTCCCCCACCTGGCCTTACCCCTGCTCTTCTCTCCATTTTTTTTTTCTACTTTAACTCTAGGGACTGCGGTGCAGTTCCAAGACAGTTACAATTCAAACCCTTTGCCCTTACTGTTTCCTCTGCTTGGAATACTGCTCCCTAAAATAATGATAAGTGAGACCTTCTCAACTCAGGCCTTCGTCAAACACTCTAGTAAGTCTCTTCTGACCCCAATATCTAGACAGGTATGCACACTACCCTTACCAAGATCCATTTTCCTATTAGCAATACTTGAAATTACATTATAATGTTACTGGAACTCACTATCTAAAGCAGCCTGGCCACACAAAGGTGTATGTTACTCGCATACAGTCTGTCTCAGTAGAACAAGAATCCTATGAGAGCTGGGCCTTGGTTTGTGAATATCAGTCACTCCTCTACGGAATAACTTAAAAACCAATGGAGACTCTCTATTCTAGACAGACTTGGAGTGCTCAAATCTATTTCTTCAAAAGGCAGTGTCTTACTTCCCTCAAATTACTCCTTAAATATAACTTCTACAGTCTTAAGTAGAATTTACAGGATATCAACGAAGGATTTCTCATCAGTAATTTGGGACAAAAGTTAGTGAACTTTATAGTGAAACAGGCATCAAACAGGGGCACTGCCAGCGCCGTCTTGCACATGAGCGTATAAAGGGGCTAGAGCTGAGGTTCCATCTCCAGGAACAGAACACCCCAGTTCCCTCACCCAGTGACTGGCCCAGAAATAGGAAGTGAGCCAAGTAAGGCCAATCAGAGAGGTTCTTGGGAACTGGGTGGATCCCCGAGGAGGGGCTGGATTCTTCTCCTGACTCACTAGCTCTAGAGCTGTGTCAGGCTGAGGAAACCAGAGATCATCTCTCCTGTGCCTGGAGAGCTGGTCTGAGAACAAAACAAAAGCACAGAAACTAAAAACAGACCCAGACCTGTGAGTGAGGAGAACTATTCCACCAAAGGAGAGAAGAGAAAAGAAAGAGTGGGTATGAGCGGGGAACGCCACGGACACTGATGACACTCCAGTCGAAGGTGCCCTTGCCCCATGCCTGTTCCGTCCCTTCTTTCAGCTGGTGCTGCTGTGTGCGTCTTGAGCACAAAGGTGTTGGCTAGTACAAATACAGAGCACATCTTTTGGATGAGAATAAAGGAAAATGTAAAAACCCTGTCAGACTAAACAGATGCACACGAGTAGCAGTCGGGTGACTGCTTAATGACTACAGGGCTCCTTTGCCCCCAGTACAAACTTTGGAAGGTCAGATATGGCAGTCTTTAATATGCCAGGTCAGATATGTCGCCTTTAATCCCAGCACTGGACAGGCGGAGGCAGGAGGATCTCTATGAGATGGGGGCCAGGCTGCTTTAGATAGTGAGTTCCAGGACAGCCAGGACTATGTAGAGTGACCCGGTCTCAAAAAACAAAAATTCTGAAGCTAGAGGCCATGGTTTACAGCATTGCAAGAGTATTTAATGCCACTGAACTGTTCACTTTAAAAGAGTCGGTTTTATGTGATGTGAATTTCACTTCAATAAACAAAATAAACAGGCAAACAATGTGGCGACACATTACTTAATAGAATAAACTTTAAATATAGCATTTATTCCCTGGAGGAGGGAACTGAGCCAAATGATACATACATTTTGAAGATCATATTAAACTGTTTTCCAGAAAGACAAAACCAAATTATAGTCTTATCAAATGTGTATTAGCAACCTCACATGTATGTTATTGGGGTGAGAGACCATTTTTGATATAGGAGGTTCTTCTGTTCATGTGTTGCTTTCATTGGTTAATGAATAAAGAAACCGCTTTGGGCCTGATAGGGCAGAACTTAGGTAGGCGGAGAAGACAGAACTGAATGCTGGGAAGAAGGGCAGAGTGAAAGACGTCATGGATCTTCTGCCTGAGACGGACGCCAGTTAGAATCTTGCTGGTAAACCACAGTCACGTCGCGAGACATAGATTAATAGAAATAGGTTAAATTAAGATGTAAGAATTAGCCAATAAGAAACTAGAGCTAATGGGCCAAGCAGTGTTTTAATGAATACAGTTTCTGTGTAGTTATTTGAGGGTTAAGCTAGCCGGGTGGCCAGGAAGGACAACCAGCCTCTTCTTGCAACAAATTTTGATAATTGATAGGTAAGTGATAATATATTTAAGTTTATATATCTTAGATTATTAGTAAAATATGACATTTCAAATATGGCTACAGCTCATTTCTCTGGTTGTAACAGTATATTATAATTTTTCTTGTTAATGTGTAGAAGTTATTATGTACTAAAGATATAACTAACTCCCCTCTTACAAATTTGACATATTTTTCCACTTTGCTATTTACTTTTGATTTCAGTTGAAGGTGATCTATTTGTGTATGTGTTTATTTTAAGAGCAAGAAAGAGATGGGAATATTCTTGCCAAAATAAATATTTGCAATATGATACATAAAGACACATGCTGAGGAAGATATGCAGACATTCTGCCTCTGCTTCAGAGTTCCTTGTAAATGCTAGAACATCAGGCCTAACTGGTCCACACACACCCTCATCTTATCAGATACAGTCCATAGAAGACAAAGGTTTATGTCGCAAATACAAGCAGACAGAAAAAAAAAAACTAATTTAATTCCTAAAAGCATTTTCTTAAGTTCTTCTCTCTTCTTTACAGAAGAGATAATACTATCAATTATTCAATTATTTCTCTGTAAAAAATTTCTTTCTCTTTAACTGGAAAAGGTCCTTGGCGACAAAGCGAAAGTCAGTTTTGAGTTTTGCAAATTTAAAATCTGACACTAATACTTCCAATTTTGTTTCATGAGCATCACCCAAGACATTCCTCACTACCCTCATCATGGTTTGCCCACAGGATTGTTTGTCCCCTTTGTCCACAGAAACACTCCTTTCTTATATCTCCTCTCCTTGGGCACCAAGGACCTGGTATGATGATGATGATGACACAATGCAAGGGGAAGCTAAAGCACTGTTCTGGAAGGACCATCATCCTTAACTCACAGTCTTAATACATGCTGACATCTTCTCACAAATAAAATGACCTTTAGGACAGGGAGGCTCTCAAATTCCTTAAAATATCCACATGGGTGGCTAGATACTTCCCAACTCAAACTATATGTTCTGAAACTATTGTTTATTTGTTTAAACTCATTCAGAATTCCACTGCAAACCCTGGCTTACCTAATGCTGCACACATTGCTTGAAACAGAACTATGACAGACATACAGCTGCTAAATGAACAGGGGACTTTAGAGTTCAGACACTTCTGGTTACATAGCTTTAGAGAGGGTTCTTAATCTCTCTATATCTCATCTACAACATGTCTCAGTTTCATTTGGAAGCATTAAATGAGTTGACATGCAAGAAACCATGGCAGTACTTGGGAACATAGAGAGTGCCAAATTAATATTATTCTTTTTAATGTTTAATATTTTAAATTTACTTTTATTATGTTTAATTATTGAATGGTGTACACACATGACTTTAGGAACCTATGGAAGCCAGAGGCATGAGATCTGCCTGAATCTGGAGTTACACGAGGTTGGGAACTATCTGTCATATGGTCTGGGAACTGAACTTTGGTCCTCTACAAAAGTAGTACACACTCCAACTGCTGAACCATCTCCCCACCCAGGTATTATTATTTCCGCATAGAGAACTATGTTACCAAGAGGCATCAAGAGGAGCAAGAAACTGTTTGCTATAAGCTGTCAATCGGAAGACAAGGCAGAACACAAGAATCATGCATGATACAAAAGAAAATGCATAAATGTCTAATGAGAGGTAAAACACGCTGTAGGAATTCTGCAGAAAGCTAATTTCAGGACAGAGGAAAAGACAGTTTATGTGGAACTGCAGTGTGAGTGTGCGTGTGTGTGCGTCCTGTCCCAGAAGCACTGTAGACAGCAGGATGGAAACCAGTTGACAGGGTCAGAGAAGGTGCTTGGTTTGAGTTCTAAGAGAAGGGACAGAGTTAACCACATGTGAGACTGAGTGGAGGAACTCCCCGGGGGACAAAGGAGACCTAGGGAAGGCATGTAGAGATTTCAGACTACATACAGGTCTGAGAAAGAGCCCTGGGAAAGAGAAAAGGAAAGGACAGGGCTGAGCATAGTGGTCTGCCACGAAGTTCCAAAAGGTCTTGGCCTGAGTAAGGGGACCTCAAGGCTCTCTTCTAGCTGCACCTGGGTCTCTGCAAGGAAGCTTGGTTTGTTACTCAGCTAGAAGCTGCCTGAGGGAAGCTCAGCTTTGGAAGAAACTGGTGGATCCAGGTGGATGCCAGTCAGTCACACCGTATGCAGCAGGAACAAGAACCCTACATTCTCAGGACTCATACAGTGGGCCACAAGTGATGTCACTTTGTGTGTCCTTGGCAGAGCAGTCTCTACATATGCATTGATATGCACTGAACAGTCTCTAATAGCAAAATCAAAGTATATGTTTACTGTTGCAGCAGTCTTCAATGTTTTCCAGATGCAAACAGTAGCAAGGATACAAAGGATCGCAGTATCTCTGTAAGGCAAATACTTTAAGATACAATTTCTGAATTTCGTCTAATTCTCAATCACCAGGCTCTGATAATGGATCCCTCACCTGAAAAGCTGTTTGAACTGACAGATCTGGGAGGCTGACATGAGGTAGACAGCTTGCCCTGCAGAATACCTACAATACAGCCACAATCTGACACCCACTAAGCTTTCGTGATTAATAGCCACTGACTTGAAGTGGCCCTCTGATTGGCTCGAGAACATGAGAAAAAGCTCCGGATAAGGATAAAGTACTACTGAACAGACCTGTCAATGCTGGGGAGTTACAGCTTACTTGAGGTTAAGTCACACAGAAAGCACAGTGAAGAGAAGCATGGTGACCCTTACATACCGCAGTCACAGCCTGCAGAGATCACCTCCCACAGTGTAGTCCCACCTCATACCAACCCCAGAGCACGTGGGCACAGAGTGGCAGAGCTGGCAACGTGACATCTGCTCTACTAAACTAGGCTCATATTACACAGCTCTTCTTCCTTCTGGCTAAATGCCTTTTCACTCCGGAAAAAGAACAGAAGCAAGCCTTACATGTTGCCGAATTTCCTTATTTTAAAAGGATACGTGGCCCCAAAGAGGGAGTATGACATTCCAAGTTCCTATCACCATACCAGCAAGAAAGCTGGCTCAGGCAGAGGTCACCACTGACCTCCAGAGAAGAGAGTATGGCATGAGAGCTCCCTCCACATCTCTGCCATCCAGCACTCCACTCCTGCCTTCTTTACTAGGCCACCAGTGAAGAGACACCCTCCTAACAAGCCCTTTTCCTACCTACCCCCACTCTGGGGGGTGTGTGTGTGTGTGTGTGTGTGTGTGTGTGTGTGTGTGTGTTATGTATAGTGTGTGTGTGTGCGTGTGTATGCATGCATGTGTGTGCAGGCGTGCCTGTGCACTGCTTGGCAGTCAGAGGAAAATGCTGGGTGACTTATCGCTCTAACACTCTGCTTATTCCTTTGAGAGAGGGTCTCTCACTGAATATGGAGCTATGCTGGTAGCCAGCAATCCCACTCATTCTCCTGTTTCCATTCCACCCAGAGCTAGGGGCCTCTTACATGGATGCTAAGAATTTAAAGTCAGGTCCTTATGCTTGAACAGCCAGTGTTCTTATAGGCTGAGCCATCTCTCCAGCCCTCCTCTGCCCATCCCACGGCAGATCACAGCCTTCCTATTAAGTCCTCTTATTACCAACTCAAATTACCCTGGTTCTTAAAAAGTACTAAAAGTTCATGTCTCCCCCCTTATAACTGCTCTCAATCTGGAATACCTCTTACTAGGACATTACCGGGCACTCTTGGGTATAAGGCCCAGACATGCTTTTAGCTAACTAAAGCAGAAGTAGGATGAGACCAATCAATTCTGAGCAGCTGAAGGGGGGAGCTGGCAGAGACATACCAGACCCATTAGCTCAAGCAGGTTCTATAGCACTCCCGTAGGACCCATCTCTGCGGGCTTCCCCTCTGAGTCCTGGGTCCAATTTAAGGACTGTGCTTTCCATACAGTGGAAAGACCAGGTACCTCCTCGGCGCTTACACTGAAAATGAACGGGGATTGCTTTTCTCCTCACATATAAGCTTCAAAAAGAGGCTAGGACTCCCCGACCCTTCCTTAAGAAAAGACATCCTCCTTTTCTGCTTCAAACAAATCACTGGGTTCCCACCGTCTACCTATACCCAGTGCAAAAGCCATTGTTTGCTTAATTCCTTGGTGCTTTGCAGAATTGTCTCTGTAAAGCTGTGTTCTCTGCCAATGTCCTATCTACTCCCTGTCCACCAGGCAAAGTCCTTTATCTATTATTCATACCGCAACTCAGTCCTGACCTTCCTCTGTAAGCACTCCAGACACTTCCAGGAGGCTTGCTGTGACTATCGCTCAGCTGTGACCACCTCCATAGCCCCTCCCCTTCTTCCCACTCCACTGTAGGACTCAAAGTCCTGTGTGGACATACATTTCATCATTTAAGCATCTGTTTCTTCTACCTGACCCTAAACCTTGACCTTACACCATACTATCTGAATACAGCACACATATCTTCACACACTAAACAAAACGAAGTTCCCAATTGAATTTTTTTCTTTTTGGAGACAAGGTTTCTTTGTGTAACTCTAGCTGCCCTGGAACTAGTTCTCTATAGACCAGGCTGGCCTCAAACTCATAAAGATCTGCCTGACTTTGCCTCTAAAGTGATGGAATTAAAGGTGTGTGTGCAACACCATTTCCCTTACAATCTCAAGCATAAGGTGGCTAGATAAGTAACTGTTTACTACATTTACACATTAATTGTTCTTAATTTAGCAGTAAAGTGATTCTGTTCTTTTAGAAAAAATTTAAGGCTGAGAGTGGTGGCACAGGACTTTAATCCCAGTACTTTGGAGGCAGAGCAGAAGGATCTCTGTGAATTTGAGGCCAGCTTGGTCTATAGAATGAGTTTCAGGACAGTCAGAGCAATTATACAGAAAAAAACCCTGTCTCCAAAAAAAAAGGAAGGAAGGAAGGAAGGAAGGAAGGAAGGAAGGAAGGAAGGAAGGAAGGGAGGGAAAAGACTGATTTAAGGTTTAAATGTAATCAATTGGTATTTTGAAAACCCAACTTTGAAAGAAAAAAACCTACAGTTAGCAACAGTTGTACCTATTGTACTCAGTTTGTAGACCAAAGACCAATATTGTAAACAACTTGAAGAAGTTCTTATGCTTGCTCAGGAGTAAAGTGCTATCAACAAAATAAAACTCTAAATTATAAATATTTATAGGAAAGTATCCCAGGCCTACCAATACTCTCCTTTCTCAGAACAGGTGTTGGAAAGCAATCCTTCTCAGTTATCACACACAGAGCATCTCAGTTCAGACGGCTGCCCTGGGCTCATCTTTCTCAAGTCTAGACAACCTCAATCCTAGGGGCAGGAATAATACAAGTATACAACGTTCATTTTACATTCTAGAGGTTGCAGATACAATGGAACAGTGATTGATGAAAAACAAGCAATGGGAATATTATGGCAAAGTCATTTTGCATTAACCTGGCCAACTAAAGGAGATCAAAACAGGGCTGCTATGACCTGAAACTACAGCTCCCAGTCTTCTCTAGTTACAGAATTGCTGCCTGTGTAAAAATCTCACTGCCTGCCAAGCCTGGACACAGAACCCAGTGAACTGAATGATAACGCACAGAAGGAGCCTTTTTAAAAAAAAAAAAAAAATCTGTCATGCTTAAGTCAAATAGGATCTTCCAGATCTCTCTGGAACAGACCAGAAGAGAGTTACAAACGTCCCACAATTTTGCAAGACAGGCAAAAACTTCCGGGCTTTGTTTATGTATTAACATTCACTCTGATGGGTAAATACTTTCTCTGATGCATAAATATCCTTTTGAATCAGACAACTAGCAGAAGCACAACATTAGCTTCTTTTTTTCCTACTCTTCATTTTGAGTACAGCTCACTAAATTTCTCAGGCTGGCCTTGAACTCACCTTGTGGCCCAAACAGCCTTGAACTTCCAGTCTTCCTGTCTCAGTCTCCAGAGTAAGTAACTTGAATTAAAGGCTTCTATCACCAGGCTGTCCGGTTTTATGAGTATGGATATCAGCTAGTCAGCTGAGGTTGGTAGACAAACAGTTAACTACTGTGCCTCAGTTTCTCTGCTACAGGGTGTGTGGGGAGAGTGATGAGTTCATCATACTAAAGAATCACATCGTTGCTTGCTATCCTCTCATTAAGTTCCTGACCCCACATACCACAATTTCATCCCAGACATTCCACTTGGACCTTCCTTTTCTCACATTCAACTTGCACTACACCAAACTTGCCATGCCCCGTCATTAGCTACAACCCCTCCCCCCAGCTCTATCCAGAATACTCCCATGATTCCGTCTGCCCATTACCAATTATCAAACTATAAAAATGGGTGTGTTGCTGGTCAGACTAAAGTGAAAAGGGGAACTCTGTTCTAAGGAGAAAAACACCAGATGGTTTGAGAGGCATTCCTGCTATCAGAGAAGTAAAGGACAATAAGGAGGAGGAGGAAAGGAGGTGGCAGAGGGGAGGAGCGCTGAGCATGGTGGCATACACACCTGTAATCTCAGAACTCAGCAGGGGAAGAAAGGAAGATGGAGAGTTTGAGTCCAGCCTAGGCTACTGTGCTCACAAATGTTTGGAACTAAAACCGAGAGGGACAAAACATGAAGAATACTAGTAACTAAATATATGTAGGGAGTCGGGGAGATGGCTTGGTGGGCAAGAGCACTTACTGCATAGTCTAATATGCAGGACTCCAGTTCAAATCCCCAGCACCCATGGTTGCACACACACCTGCAAACTATGCTGGTGGCTGTGGAGATTTAGAGACAGGCTCCCTGGGGCTTCTGGGACTTTCTGGCTACCAGACTAGCTCTGGGCTCACTGAGACCCTATCTTAAACTCAATGGGGAAATGAATGGGACAGAGCAGGACACCTGATGTCCTCTTCTGATCTCCACGTGCATGCACAGACACAAAAGTATGCATATGCTACACACATGTAACACATAAACACACACAATAAAACAGTAAATGGCAACATCTAAAATTGCAAGTGAATCTGCCCCTATTTAAAGCAGTAAGAAATAAAACGCTATACTTTGCTCTGTCAATGTACAGAACATTTGTAAGAAACTTTTCTCTGGGGCAACTCTGAGGTCCAAGTGCTAGTTCTGATTTGACCTGAGTGCCACAGCCTCCTATCCCAAATTATTTCCTATTAGTCACTCCTTAAGCAGCCCGCACTGCACCTGAAGCTCTTGCTGCTCTGTCCTGTCATCCTGGCCTTCCTCTTCCAACAATCCATCATCTGCCTGTTCCCCTTGCCACAGCCCTTTCTGGAAACCCCTGCCTCCAGTCTCTCCCCTCCTGATACACTCTTCTGGTGTCTCTGGTAGATGGACAGTTCTCAAGTCTTACCTACTGGCCTTCTAAAAAGTCTCCACAGAAGCTCCCACCCTAAGGAAGGACAAGTGTTAGCTCCAACTCAACAAACCAAACCCTCTCCAATCTGGGCCACCAAGTCTGCGTAAGCCTGTTTCTTAGGATATTTGACTCTAACCTGATCTCCACTGGGCTCTACATAAGGGTCCTGAGTGCCCAGTGATCCAACTCCCCACTCCCAGGGGATGCAACAAGAGTCACCTGCCACATGGATTTCTACTATCAAGTCTTCTACCTTCTCCTGGCTGGAACTGCCCGGCCCTACCACACTGCTTTCCCAAAGTCAAATCCTACCCTCTCCAACCTGTAGCGACTAGCCATATCTTGCTACTGTACATGTGAAAATGTGGCTAGTAAGGACAAGTCAAGTGTTCTGACCGTATAATATATAATGAATTTTATATAATTCACATAGAATTAATTAACTAATTCATATAGTACTGTAAAACTCTTTGTTAATCTTTACTACTACCTGCTGATACATTAGGTTAAATATAATACATTAAAATTAATTTCATATGCTTCTGTATCATAAATGCTGTTACAAGAAAATTTTAAATTATATATATGCCTTACTTTTTTTTTTTTATTTTTGAAACAGGATCTTACTATGTGGACCTGACTGACAGAGAACTTTCTATGTAACCCAGACTAATCTCAAATTAACAATAATGTTCCTGCCTTAACCTCCCAAAGTCTGGGATTACTTGCTCGCTGGAGCAATACAGTAATTAATACACAGGGGTTGTGAGGAGGGGGTGATTTGTTTGGCTTACTCAGTTACTCTCCTAAAGATGATTTAAACAGCATAAGAAGAACTGAAGTCAGCTCCTCGTTCATCCCAATGATACATGAAAACCATTAAAACAGAGTCCTACAAGGGCTGATTTAAAACACATTGTCAGGACTCAGCAAACTGACTACTTTTTATGACAAGAGAGTAAGGCCATTACCATTATCTAATAAAAAACGAAGGGTGGATAAAATACCTCTTAAAATATGTGTCCTATTAATGGAAGGAGGAAAGTAACGAAGAAGAATCTGGTAAGTGCCCCAAGCCGAAGCCATTACATATGCACTCACACCCTATCATACCCATTTAACAGAGTAACAAAGCTGAGGTTCAAGGGCAGGCTAAGTACTAGTCCATGCTGTGCAGCTACAAGTGGCAGGGACAGGCTGCAAACCCAGGTCAGTAGCATCATCCTTACATAAAAAAATGCCAGTCCTATTTCACTTGAAGACACAGACATGAAAAGCAAGGTTATAAGTGCATATGTAATACACAATACTAATTAAACCCATTCCCTTCAGTTGCCTTCATACTGACTTAATTCCTCTCAAGACCACTGTCTTTTCTAACGGTAATAACTAAATAAGATATTTGATGCTGTGGGAACCAACACTTTAATGCACTAGTTTCCTTTAAAGTCTTCTAATCACAGCTGGAAAGCAAAAGTTTACACTAAATATTATGGCTAGAATTCCTCAAATTTTATTTTTTTTTTGTAAATAGAGCCCCTATAGTTAAAGATCACTAATACATAAAGGAAATTCGGCCGTCATCAGCAACAAAAGTATTCCTAATGCAATATCAAAGAAGAACTCTATGTTACAAGCAATATTTTAAACACAGATTTTTATCTTTGAGTGATAATACAGCTGTTATTTTTTCACATATAAAGATGATTCAGGCTGCAGACAGAGGCTAAGAGCACCTGCTGTTCTTGTACAGAGTTTAGTTCCCAGTATGCATCTGGGGAGATTCGCAATCACCCCAGGTGATCCCTCTATTGGCCTCCAAGGTTACTGGACTCACTAGCACAAGCCCACCACACACACACACACACTATTTAAAATGTATCATAAAGAGATGCCCACTGACCTGGTTCCCAGGCTATCCCTGTCACTTACAACTGAAATGAGACACAAGCCTTAGAGGAAAAATCAGGGACACTCAGACCCGAAAAGTATCCACTTTCTCAGAATCCTAAAAAGGACTGCTTATCTCTAAGAAACTCATCTGATCTAGGTTTCTGACTTTATAAAATGTATCCAACTTAATCTTGGGCTTCTAAGTCAGAACAAAGGCTTAAATTCTCTAGCACAGAAAAGGTTCCAACATATCAAATGCCTTAAAATACTGTTCAATCCACTTTATCAAAAAACGCCCCTGCAGCATAATCAGATACTAAGGACCCAACACAAAGCACTTGTGTGCCTGGGCATTTCACTACAGGAAGGAGAAAGTTCAACTTACCAAGAACACCACATTTTGCTTTCAAGAGTCCAGAAACTAATCCCCCTAACAATAACTGTTTTACATTCATCATAAACCAAACACATGAAGTGGGATCTCCAGGAAGATGACATAACAAGCAACTTCATTTGGCAAAATCTGGTGGCTTTCTTTTGAGGAGGAGGGATATTTTTTGTGGTGGTGGTGGTCATGGTTTTGAGTTTTACTTTCCGTGGGGTGTTGGTTGGCTAGTTTACTGGCCTGTCTCCCACCCAGAGATAGTTTACATACTCTAAACAGAAATAATCAGCATCTCTTAATCTCATTAACAAAATGCTTAATATTCTCACCTACAAAATGAATTCTTTAAGCCCTATTTTCTCAAGTGACAGTCACTCTACAACTTGGTTTTAATTTTTTTTTTTTTTTTTTTTTTTTTTGGTTTTTCAAGACAGGGTTGCTTGGTGTAGCTTTGATACCTGTCCTGAACTTGTTCTGTAGCTGGCCTCGAACTCAAACACCTGCCTGCCTCTGCCTCTTGAGTGTACCACCACCACCCGGCCTTAAATTTCTATTAATATTATTGTTTCAACAGTAAATACACGTGGAAGAAACATGTCTTTTCCTTGGCCCCCAAATACAGACAAAACTGTCCATAGACAGGCAAAGATGTTTCTATTTTGAACAAAAGTTAAGACAGACAGAACTAGATCCATGTAATACATAGTCTAGCCAAGAGACGCATCCCCAGCACCGGGAGACCTTGTGGACACATCACACCCACAGGGGCGAACATTCACATCTTTACAGGTCAATTCCAGGCCCACTTGGGCTCTGCAGAACCTCCACCCTGCAGGGCATAAAAAGAGAAGGCTGGCAGGGAGAAATGGCTGTCATTCTGGTTATAAGGGAGACGCAGCCTCCCCGAACCCAAGAAAGTCTGGGTTCCTCTGAGCAGAGCCCCCTTCACACCAAGAACTCTATGAGCCTGGCTCTCCTCACCCCAAAATGATTACATTAAAAGGGAGGAGGCAGGGCGGTAGTGGTGCATGCCTTTAATCCTAGCACTCGGGAAGAAGAGGCAGGTGGATCTCTGTGAGTTCCAGTCTGGTCTACAGAGTGAGTTCCAGGACAGCCAAGGCTCACACTCAAATATAATAACATTTTAAAAGGAGACTGGTGGCAGTTCAACTAAGTTGGTGATGGGACGGCTTGAGGTCTTGGTCTAATCCAAGTTGTCAAGAATTTAAATTTTTAAAATGAGAGAGGGAGATGGCAGAGGTGTGTGTTCTCGTCCGCTCCACTTGTGCCGGGTTTTATTTCCTGGAGAGGACAGGGTATAGTCACCTCTGTGCCTGGCCTCGAGGTTACCAGCGGCTAGGCGCCCAAAAGAGAATCTTGACTAAGTTTACACTTGGGGCAACAGCGCAGCGCCCAGGGCTAGCCTACCGCCTTCAGGAACAATGCCTCAAGTGTCCCCGATCTGGGCTAGCAGGGGTCCTGTGCAAACCATCCCCCGCCCCCTGCATCACTCGGACCTGAGAGCCCGCCAGGCCCACGCAACGGGTGGCACCCGATCCTCCGGCAGGTGCCCCTGGTCACACAGCCCACGCCCCGCGCCTCACCCAGTAGCGCCCGCAGGTGCTTCAGGCGGGTCAGCACGTCCTTCTTGGGGTCCAGCACCTTCTGCGTGGACTTTTTCACATCCCCGTGGCTCCTTCGGGAGAACATCCCGCCGCGGGAAGCCCGGGCCCCGCCGGCGGGGCAGGAGGCGCCTGCGCCGCACGAGTCACTGCATAGGGTCGCGGCGGGCGCGTGTCGCTCGGGCCACTAGCCGCCCCCCTCCCGGCCGCCGCGCCGCCTCAGCCTCAGCAGAGGCTCCAGGAAGGAGGGGCGGGACGAACGGCCAGGGGCGGGGCAGGAAGGCGGTGTCGACGCGAAGCCCTCGGCCCCGCCCCACAGGAGCCTCCGGCCCGCCCCTCCGGCACGGCGCACGCTCGCAAGCCGGACAGTCTCTCAACACACGCGCCAGGCCTCGCAGGGACCTCGCGGGGACGCGCGCCCGGCTCCGAGTCTGCGCTGTGACCTCCAATCAGATTGCTGCGTCTTCCCCACGGCTACGAGCGTGTGGTCCCGCCCCTCTGTGGACCGCAAGTGCTCCCGGGAAATGTAGTCCCCAGTAGACCAGGCGGTGAGCCCGCCTTTCCAGAGTCTTAAAGGTGCTAGACTCTGTCCTTGAAAGCCTCCCTTCTCTCTACTGTGTCGCCTGAGCGCACCCACTTTACCCCCTACTCCCCTACCCTTTCCCGCCTTCCCCCCTCCCCAAACAACAACAAAAACAATAAGAAAAGTTGTAAGACTTTTAAATTTTGAACTATTTCTTGATTTCTGGATTCACAGTAAGGAGGGAGACAAAGTCCTTGCGGCCGAACCAAAATCAGAGCTCTAATTTCATACTAAAGTAAATGACTTTGGCAGTAGAAACGATGCTCTGGAGCTCAGTGAGGAGTCCAGTCCGTCTCTAAGGCACCTGGAACCCAACCTCATGTGCCAGGTCTGGATGTCAGTCTTGCCTCTTGCTGTGTGGAAAGTGCGTGCTCCTGTGTTGTGCAAGGTCACGTGGCAATCCAGTAACAGAATCAGAAATAGAACCTAAGAGGCCTGACTCTGGAGCCAAGATGCTTTTTAATGCCCCATGCTTGTTCCCTGAAGCAAGACTTTAAGGTAGAAAGAAGCTGCTCCGAGGGTTCCTTACAAAAGAACTGACTGTAGAATTAGTATCATCCAAGGTTTGACATTTCAGCTTTATTAGCAAGTACTTAAGGTGACAGCTTACTCACATGCCTTCCATTCAAATAGAAACAACTCAGCTGTCTTTTTCTCTAGTTGAGGGCCAGGCGAGGAATTTACACATCCTTGTATTTAGCTCTCTACATCTGTATTTGATCTCTACAGGCACTCAGTAAACACATTAAATGATAAAGCAGACCGGCATGTTTCAATTCAGCATGCAAAAACATCTCAGTTCTTGTAAGTTCTATTTTTAGAGTTATCAAAATAGCATGGCTACAACTAAGACATACCCAAAGGAATATTATTCAACCAAAAAAAAAAAAAAACAGTCTACTGACAAACCAAAGAGCATAAATTTCACAGACCCAGAGATTTAATCCTTATGCTGAGGATAACGGCATAGCTAGTGCACCTCCTGTATCCCCAGATGACGTCATAAATCAAGGCCACAATCTTCCCAAAACTGCTGTAAATGAGAGACGTGGTATTATTTTTTAGTCAAGGCAAGAGTGCTTGTTACCATCAGTTTATCCTGTGCTCCATTGCATATAATAAAACACTGTGTTCTCTGCTCCATTCCTTTGAACAGGATACCTTTTCTTAAACTGACTGGAAAAATAAAATGCATTTATCTCACAGAGCTCAATTTTTCTCTTGCAGTGTGACCTCTCATTATCATCAAACATCGATGGAGAATCTGTGATGTAAAAGCATAATCCTAAACCCAGGGAATAAAAGAAATATAAGAAACAAGTCCCTGACTACCAGAACTTCCAATCCAACTGAGGAGGAGAAACTAGACAAATGTATGTATTTCTGTATGCTAAATATATGCTCTCTTAAAAACTTGGTAGATAATCAGGCAGTAGTGACTCCTAGCACTCGGGAGGCAGAGACAGGCAGATCCCTGTGAGTCCGAGACCAACTTAGTCTACAAGAGCTAGTTCCAGGACAGTTAGGGCTGTTACACAGAGAAACCTTGTCTTGAAAAACCACACACACACACACACACACACACACACACACACACACACACACAAACAAAACTTGGTAAAATATAGACAGATATCTATACATATAAGTTCATTTCATCTATTATACTTACTGATTAAAAACATAAAACTACACCCCCCTTTGTTTCTTTGAATTTTTTATTAAAAAATCATTGCTTTGCTGGTCTTTCTTCCTCTCTTAATTATTACACTGCAATACTTACACAATCCTAATGAAATGCTACCCTTCTCTTCTATTGAAAGATATGGCTTAAACTAGACTTAAAATTCTCAATGAATTGCCCATTTTTGCCCTTTACCCCCGAAATGTCATAGGAAGACATGGTCGTCCCAGCATCATCAACAGATTGTTTGATTTTATGTTGGGGATTCCATAGTCTTTTTTTCTTTCTTTTTATTTATTCTATGCATCTTTTACATCATGTATCTTGATCCCTTCTATTTCTCTGTCTTTTTCTGTCTGCCCTCTGACCCTGCATCCCCCCCAAAATAAAACAAAATATAAGAGAAAAGGGGAGGAATAAAAAAATCTCATCATGGAAGCTGCAGTGTAACACAATGAGTCACACAGGGACTTATACATCCCTTTGTCCATGTATCTTTACTTGCAAGTGTTCATTGCAAAGGGTCAATGGTCTGGTTTGAGACCTCTGGATTCTACTATTGATGCAGGGCCCTCACTGGGACTCTTCTTGGATATCCTGTTGCCCTGTGTTGTGGAGATCCTACAGCTTTGGATCTGTGGGTCAGGTTCCTTCTCATGCTCCAGCAGGCCATAGTCATATCCCTGGTTCTGGGCCTGGGCAGCTACAGGGTTGGTCCACCCACCCGTTCTCGCTTGTCCTCACCACAAGGTGAGCTCCCCTGCATTGCCCCAGCTAATTCTCCTCTTGCTGCAAAGACTGAGGGGTGGGGCCAGTTCTCCTGCTTTCCAGCCCTTGGGGTCAGCTCTCCCACACCTAGCCATCAGAGCCAGCTCTATTGTATTGCCCTGGTGAGGTAACTCTCCGGAGTGCTCCAGTTCATGAGGGGGCAAGGACAGCCATCCTGCTTTTATGGCCCCAAGTCAGCTCCTCCACCTATCTCAGACATTGATGGGCAGGGGGTAGGGAAGAGGGCATCTCTCCTCTGCCCCTGCTGCCTGCCACATATCAGATAAGTATTGGGGACAGGGTCTCCCTTACTCACAATGGGAGTGGTCATCCTCACCCCCAGCTGACCACCACTGCCTTGGTGAGGGGCAAGGCCCACTCTCCTGAAGGAGATAAGGAGAGTGCAGCTGATAAGGAGGAGGGTCAGTTCTCTCATCTATTGCAGGAGGCAAGGGGTGAGGGTAAGGGGGGCATCTCTCCCCTCCCATATGGCTGCATGACAGAACATGCATGCTTACAACTTTGGGGTTGGTTCATCCACAACTCCTCCAACAGGGTTGTCTCTATTGTATTACCCAAGTAAGGTCCAGGGAATGTGCTCCCAAATGTTGTAGCTGGGGGTGGGGGGAGGTTGGGACCCCTATTCTTATGACCACAGGACCAGCTTTCCCACCTGCCTCAGGCATTGATGGGAGGCTTCTCTCCCTAGTCCATACCACCATATGGCAGGTGAGCTCCCTTCTTTTTTATGAATCACATATTGGCATTTTGATGCTTGTCTGCCTACAAGTATATTGCTCATGACATTTCCATTTTGTTGTTATTTATTCTCTCAAATAATCCTTTTTTTTTTTTTTTTGGACTGAGAACCCTTTGAAAAAAATCATTCACTCTGTAGTTACTTATTTCTTCCTTGGACTTCAGAGTATCGAGTAGTTTTCAGACACTCTATTGCCACCTTAATCAATAAATAAGAAAAGTGAAAAATCAAAGTTTAAAACTTGGGACTGGAGAGATGCCTCAGTAGTTAGGAGCA
>NW_004949101.1:2267405-2270360 GCF_000317375.1 Microtus ochrogaster | reverse complement strand
ACTTGTGGGTCCCAATTACTGCTCGGAGCATTCTTTTATGAGGTTCAAGAGAAGAGGTAATTTATTTACTGAAGGGTACTTCACTCTTTTGCCCCGTAATACATCTTATTTTAATCATAGACATGCCCAATTATGCATAAACATAAGACGGTAAATAGAAAAGCCATTTGAGCACTCACATTTATCCTATTGAGCATGTATCCCCCGATTTGTGTGGGCTCAATCAGTCTTTCCATTCTGGTTGAATTGAGTCTCAGTCTGTTTGATGGTCACTAAAGAGAGGAGAAATGTATTCCATTCTTCAGAGAGGGGTGATTTAGCATGTAGCTAAATGCAGGTGGGAAGATCTTTGGTTGCTAGCAGGTTTCTAAGTACATGGTTAGAAGCGAAGTGTGTGTGCACTGTACGTGGAGGTAACAGACTCAGACTGCCAAATGCTTTATTATTAGGATAGCACCGTGTGCTAAACACAAACAAATAAAAGTCCAATACTACTAAACTATTTTCTGTGCTCCCCTGCTTCAGGGATGTAGCTCAGAATACTGCTTGCCTAGCATGCATAAAATTCTTCATTCTGTCTCTAGAACCTCAAAGTAGACTTGGCATCACATGCTATAACCTACCCCCCTATAGGGAAGTAAAGGCAAAACAATTAGAAGTTCAAGGTCATCTTCAACTACAAAGAAAATTTGGGGTCAGCCTGGGCTAGAGACCTTGAGAAAAAAAGAAGAGAGACAGACTGACTGACTGACAGACAGACACCTACAAGGCACCTACAAGATAACAGTACTATAGAAAAATGTCGTTGGCAGAGAATACATATAATTGTACAAGTCATACAAGGGAAAGTCAGCAAAAATTCTATACTTGTCTGTTACTCCATAAATTCAATGAAAGAGTGTACTCTGAAGATCTGTCTCCTCCCATGTGAAACTGAATG
Source organism: Microtus ochrogaster (assembly GCF_000317375.1). NCBI lineage: Eukaryota > Metazoa > Chordata > Mammalia > Rodentia > Cricetidae > Microtus > Microtus ochrogaster. Next base: position 2,269,420 of record NW_004949101.1, on the reverse strand, counting down.
TGCCGATTAATTTTCCCAGCATTTTTCTAGTACCCAGTATAGTAGGTGGAACAGTTCCTCTATGTTTTAATCCCCAGAAACTATGGCTGAAACTTTATTTGGAAGAAAGTTTCTTTAAGCACATGATTAATTCTAAAATCTCGAGATAAGATCATCATAAATTCTCTGAATGGGTCTTAAATCCATTGACAAATGTCCTTGTTAAAAAAACAAAACAAAGAAAGAAAGAAACAAAAACGGAGAAGATAGGGACAGTGAAATAGCTCAGGATGTAAAGGTGCTTTCTGTCCCAGGATCAAGCCGGAGGACTTAAGTTCTATTCCTAGACCCCACAAAATGGTAGGAAGAACCAAGTACACAAAGTTGTTCTCTGACCTCACATGTATGCTGTGGCACACACACATAAGTAATAATAATAATAAATAAAAATTAAGATAAAAGAAACTGAGAGGGAAAAGAGATATGCCGGAGAGGCCACAGCACGGTAGACGTTAAGATGAATGTAGCCACAATCCTAAAGCCTCCAGAAACCAGAAAATGCAAAACAAGTTTCTTCCTGAAGGCCTTTCAGGGTAGCCTAAGCCCACTAACATTTTGAATCGACACATCTAAGTTCTAGGAACTTTAAGAAAAGTCTTCATTGTTTGAGGTTACCAAACGTGAAGATTTTTGGTAGCTGCTACAGAAAATTAGTTCTTCATATGCTGGAGAGAACCCATGTGATACTTCTGACAGTGGCTGGTTGCAATCTTGAACACCCACATGAAGAGTGTGATGGGAAAATAAAAAGATAGTTGCAAAAATCAAAGAGAAAATTTCCCACGTGCTTCTCTGAATGAATGGATCTCCCAGATATATTAAACATAAAGGCAATAAGCAGAATGTGGAACATATGGGTTTAGAAACATTGGAAGAATGACTAACAGAATCAATGATGTAGGTGCCCACTTAGGCAGGATGAAAAGTGATGGGGGAGGAGATAGAGCAGGGTCCTCGCCAAGAACATCTGCTGTGTTGTTTCATTCCAAACAATCAAAATGCTTTACAAATCAAAGAAGCAAAAGAATAAAACCCCAAGTGAAGTTTAGTGGCTTCGTAACAGACATCCCAACGGCGAGGAGTGTGAAGGTGGAAGAGAGTTTGTAGGTGTGGCTCCCTCAATCTACCTGTGTGATGCTCTAATTTATGAGGTCATTATAATCAAAGATTTTTACTTCAAAAGAAAAGTTTAAAATGGAACAAAATGTTTTCCTTTTTTACATCTAGGGCACATACAAATAAAGAAAGAAAAAAATAATAAAATGGAACAAAAAAATCAGAAAAATAAAATATCGGCAAATACAGGCAGCCATGTGTGTGAATGGCAGCACACTATAAAGAAGAGTACAGTTATTACAAGGGACTTTGGAAAACAGATTCCATGCTATAGCTCCTTAGAGGCATATACTCTTACAGCAAGAGCTCTGCAGAGAGGTACAATAACTGTAACAGCAAGGGGACACCCTCAAATACCAAATTTAAAAATTAAGCAAAAATTGTAAAATACTAGCCAAGCATGGTGCACAGACCTTTAATCCCAGCACTTGGAAGGCAGAGGCAGGAAGATCTCTGAGTTCAAGGCCAGTTTGGTCTACATAAGAGAGTTCCAGACCAGCCAAGGCTATGCAGTGAGATTCTTAGCTAAAAGCTAAAAACTGTATAACATTAACAATATGAAGTCATGACATAAAAATTTACAGGTGACCAGGAAGTGGTGGTGCATGACTTTATTACCAGCATTCAGGAGGCAGAGGCAAATGGATCTCTGTAAGTTCGCGGCCAGCATGGTCAACAGAGTGAGTTTCAGGGCAGTCAGAACCACACAGAGAAATCCTGTCTCAGAAAAACAAAATAGCAACAAAAAGCTCATAGATGAAAATCTATTCTTCTCTGTACAGACATGTAGTTGTTTTCGAAATATTTGTAAAACTGCTCGCTTTGCTCAGTTGTTTGTCAATCATGTGCTCATGTGTTTG
>NW_004949101.1:2266664-2267305 GCF_000317375.1 Microtus ochrogaster | reverse complement strand
TTTCTTCCTTGGACTTCAGAGTATCGAGTAGTTTTCAGACACTCTATTGCCACCTTAATCAATAAATAAGAAAAGTGAAAAATCAAAGTTTAAAAGTTGGGACTGGAGAGATGCCTCAGTAGTTAGGAGCATGGCTGCTCTACCAGAGAACCCAGGTTCCATTCGCAGCACTCACATGGTGGCCCACAGCCATCTGTAACTCTAGTCCCAGAGATCTGATGTTCTCTTCTGGCTTCTCGAGGACATTGCATGCACATAGTGCACAGACATGCATGCAGTCAAAACATCCACACACGATAGGTAGGTAGGTAGGTAGATAGATAGATAGATAGATAGATAGATAGATAGATAGATGAATAGATAGATGATGGATGAATAGATAGATAGATAGATAGATAGATAGATAGATAGATAGATGATGGATGGTTGGATAGATAGACGATAGATAGATAGATAGATAGATAGATAGATAGATAGATAGATAGATAGATAGATAGCACATGCATAGTGTAGTAATAGGAGCCGTGGGCTGCTTCCCGCCACCCGGGCCGCCTCCGGCTAGCTTTACCCGAAATAATTACACGGACACTGTATTCTTTTAAACACCGCTTGGCCCATCATATCTAGCCTTTTCTCGGCTA
>NW_004949101.1:2249343-2266414 GCF_000317375.1 Microtus ochrogaster | reverse complement strand
TATTCTTCTCTGTACAGACATGTAGTTGTTTTCGAAATATTTGTAAAACTGCTCGCTTTGCTCAGTTGTTTGTCAATCATGTGCTCATGTGTTTGTATGTGTATGTGTGTGTGTCCCTAGATTCCCAATTTTATGTGTTTATTTATTTATTCAGTTTTCTGTTTGCACACCAGAAGAAGACAACAGATCATTTTCTAGATAGTTGTGAGCCACCTTGTGGTTGCTGGAAATTGAACTCGGGACCTCTGGAAGAGCATGAAGTGCTCTTAACCTCTGAACCATCTGTCCAGCCCCCAGTTCCCAGTTTTATTTTATTGACTCAGACGTGTCCCTGCCCCCTGGCTTGAGTATTGAAGCTGGATTGTAAATCTTGATCTTCCTTGTTGACAGTATTGTGACTAAGTAGGTCCTTTCCCATTCCAAATAAACCTAGAATTGATACTTCTGTTTCTAAAAAGGAGGGGAGGACCCCCTTCTACCATTTCCTAGTTCTTCTAATTTCTGAAGGCGTCTAGAAGCAATGACCCCACCCCCAAGTGGTAGTGAATACACCTACCACCCAGAGTGTTCCTTCCAGATGCTATTTTTATCTTTAGAGAAATGGCAGGTTTTAGATCAGGTGCAAGGAACATATGCAGCAAATTTAAGATGGAGGGAAGAAACCAATGAGAAAGTTTGAAATCAGGAGTCTGCCTGAAGGGGACCCCAAGACCAAATGTGACTGTTTAATTAGCTTAAAAAAGCAAGTCTTTCCCCAATAAAAGATTCTTCAATGAATGAAAACTTAGAAAATAAAATTCTAGAACTAACTTTTAGTTTATCATCAAAGAGGATAATGGATTATAATTTCATATTTATTTATTTATCTATCTATTTATTTTGAAACAAGGTCTCTTGTAGCTCAGACTGGTCTCAAACATCTAACTTTCCTGTTGTCTTCACTTCCCTAGTGCTGACAATACAGACATGTACCAACATACCCAGTTGGACTATTTATAATACTTTAAATGAATAAAAATCCAGGAATCCATTCTAATTTTGAAAATAAAATATTGTCTATTCACTATATCAGTGTTTCTAGCAGAGTATGTTTATTTGGTTATTTCAAACAGACTGTGCACACACAGCCTAACATGGCCAAAGCCCTTTATCTGTTAATAAATGGGAGAAGGCATGTGAACTAGGTTTGGCTTCCAAGATTCTAACCAAGGAAAATTGCCAGAAAAACAACCTTGTAATTGATTTTCAGAAAGGCATTGAACATGCAAAGTAGGTCCAAAGAATAAATAGAAACACTCATCAAACTCTGATGCTGCCTGGTGCTTGCTGTTTATTATTGTAATTTATTCATATAAATTCAAACCAAGAAAGAGCTACTGAACACTACTATGGGTAAATTGTGATTATCATAATATTGTACCTTCCCAATCATTTCTACTGAACCAAAAAAAAAAAAAAAAGGTTTTTCAAGGGCCTTGTGTACATTGAAACTTACCTAATAACCTTGTTAAATATTTCTCAAACAATTTTATAATTCAGAGTTTCCGGGTTTGTTTCCATCGCAGATCCAGGGTCCCCTTTTGTCAATGTTCATCAAATGAATGAGTTTGTTTCCTACTTAAGCACCATGATGTCCAGCACATGTTGGAGCACTTCAGTATGATGTTTTTACTTCTCTGAAATATTATGTACCTGTCTTAATTATTCTCCTATAATAGTGATAAGGCATCACATCGTGACCAAGGCAACTTATAGAAGGAAGAGTTTAATTGGGGTTTACAGTTCCAGAGAGATAGGAGGTCTATGACCAACATGGCTCAGTGATAACAGCAGGCAGGCAGGCGTAGTGCTGAAGCATCAGCTGAGAGCTCACATCTTGATCCACAAACAGGAAGTAGAGAAAGAGCACCACACACTGTCTCCTATAAGACCATAGCCCCTAATCATTACCAAACAGACACCAACTAGGAATCAAGTATACAAATGCCTAAGACTGACAGAGATATCTCTTTCAAACAGCTACCCTATCCCAATTTAAACATTCTAGCTTTATTGTTTGAAACTCTTTCTAAAACAGACTAATCATCACTTACTAAAATCATCATTTATCCCCACTCTAGGCTCTCTGTTTCTTCTATATTACTGTTGCTACTAGCAACAAAGAAGAAATGCCTGGCAGGTACTCTTCACCTTCCCCCAACCAACTCTTGCCCCAACACTCAGTCCCTGCTATCACAGACAAAGTTCTTGTGAACTTTAGCAGCTGGGATTCTTCTAGGTGATTACGTTGACCAGCACTGTAGGTCCAAATAAGTCAAAGTTATCCCAAAGTTTAGTTATCCTAACATTTTGTACTTACATTTTCATTCTTCACAGAGTCTTTCAGTTTGTCAGGATTTACTTTTTTCAGGGTGACTAAAATAGCAAATGCTTGCATATTAATTCTAATTGTCATGAATAGCATACTGATTTTAGTGTAAGAAAATCAGTTTTCAGACATGTTCAGGAATAATATTTTTCAAGACATCAGTGGTACTGTGCATCCTTGTTTAGATATTATTGGGGTCACGTGAGCAGTCATTTGTATTGATCACAGGACCCATTACATCCTTATTTTCTAAAAATACAAACAACAAAAAAACAAGAAAACCTACAGTCTAATACATGTAAGATTTTTTTCTTGCATCAACTTTTGCCCTGAAACTTTGACTTAATTTTTGCTTATTTATCTATTTCACATCCCTCAGAATCTACATTGTCTTAGTTGGCTTTCTGTTGCAATGAAGTGGGGGTGGGGGAGACTCAATGGAAACAACATGGGGAGAAAGGAGTTGTTTCTCCTTACATCATCAAGTATCATCAAAGGAAGCCAATACAGGAATTCGAAGCAGGAACCATGGAGAAACACTGTTGCTTTACTGGCTTGTTCAGTGACCCTTTTGATATAGCATAGGTTTACCTGTCATGGGGATGGCACCACCCATAGTGTGTTAAACCCTCTTATGGCAATCAGCAATCAAGAAAACACCTCACAGACGTGCACATGGGCTATTGTGATGGAGACAATTCATCAACCTAAGTTCCCTCCTTCTAAGTGACTCTAGTTTGTGTCATGTTGACAAAGACTAACTATGACATCCACCTACCTCCTAAAACAAAAAACAATATTCCATACAGAATGAAATGCAAATCCCAATGTTTAAAGAGCAAGGATCACATCTAGGCATTGTGGGACATACGTTTAATCCCAGTGCTTGGGAGGTGGAGGCAGGAAGATCTTGAGTTCAAAGCCAGCCTGTATAAAACCAAACCAAACCAAAAAAAGAGAGAAAAAAATTCTTATGATATATAACTGAATGCATTAAAGATCTGTATTTTTTCCTCCTAAAATATTGCCTATTACTTTCTTTTTAATGGAAAAGTCTTAGTTCTTTTTTCCCTTTCAAATATCTGCCAAAAAGGACATTTAATACTTAACTTTAAACTTGACTATAAATCATTTTATATGAGAATTTCACTCAAGGACAGACGACATATTTTTTTAAGTGCACCAGCCATTTTGATTTGTCTGATGGGCTTCTGATAAGAAAAGAATGCCTAAAGGGAAGAAAGCATCATTTTTCTAAATTTATTCAAACAAATGTTTCCACAGCTATGCACTTTCACCATGATGTCATCTATTTTAAATGTGTTTTCATTTTATGTAATCAAAACAGAATTAACATCTCAGCATCAAATCATGGATATGCATCACATCGACATTCAGTCAAATAGTAAATACCAGAAAACTTTCAAAAGTTAAAAAAAATCTGAATAATACTGGGAAGATCAAGGACCTTAGAAAGTGTCAAACTAGTAAATAAAACTCTGTTAGAGTTATTTGTGGGTTAGTACTGGGGATCCAACCCACAGCCTATCCAACCTCATAAAACTTTAATAGCTGAAGTGAGGCAAAATTCTCCCAGCTGAGAAATCTGTGGATGCTTGCTTATGTTCTCCTATCTGCAGCCCCGAAAGACAGAATTCAGCCATGAATATTAGCACAGATTTACCTCTGAGAGCTGCGTGTTTGATTTTTTTTTAAAATGAATGTCACTGATTGGGGGTGAAGAGCAGTTGTGGAAGCCTTAACTCGAATGTGCGAGGCAAGAATGCCTACGGGAGAAAATTGTTGACAAAAACCGTTCATTCGGGATGCAGAGATGTATCCTGCTGTGAATAATTGCTTGATGACTCAGAATTTTCTAAAACGTAATTTCAAGGCAATTTTAGGGAAACAGTAATTTTTTGTGAAACATAAAACAAGTTCCTTTTTCTAATTTTTTTAAAAATGTAAATCTATGCCCTAAATTGAAACCACTGTCTCTGCATTTCAGGCAGATCCTTAGTTTGTGAGACAAACAAAAAAAATGACTGGAAGAATTCAATATAAGAATATCAGTCTTAAAAAGAAAATCAGTGGAGGGCTGACAAGATAAGGTTTTACAGGTAAAAGGACTTGTAAGCTGTATGACCTGAGCTGGATCCCCAGATCCCACTGTAGAACAAATCAACACCTGGAGGTTGTCTCCAACCTCTACATACGCATTGGGGAAAATAGATATCCACACACATCATAGCCACACCCATCCACATGTATACATACCCACATAAATAATAAACAGATAGATAAAATCAGTCTCGGAGAACTCTAAAATCAGAAATGGAGGATGTTCTGGGAAGCCTGAACAGATCACAGCGGAAACACAGGAATCAGCATGCTACAGACCCTGTCAACAACAAAGGACCCCCAACCACCTCTCACATCTAACTAGAGAGAATTCCCAATGGGCTAAGCCTTGGGCAGATGCCCAGTTCACTCATTTACCTCACTGGCTCTCCTCGGATAGAAAAATCTATGGTGCTGGCTCCCTTTTTAGTAAGAGGAAGATACTATCTCCTTCCAAGGTAATGCAAGAGGTAGCATTTCTCTACCCACTGTGGAGTGCTCTGTTGGAGGCAAAGTGTTAGAGGCCGAAAAGCTAAGATAACTATAATAAAGAATACAGCTTCCTGGAGCGATAAAGAGAACAGAATCATCATTTTCTACTCTCTTGACATTAATCAGTATGTACCCTGGGATGGGGTGTAAAAGTTACTCATTTACAGAGCTGATTTATAATTAAGATCTTGGGCATTAATAAGATGACTAGATGATATTTTTAGTAAATTCTTAAGAGTTCCTTTTGATAGGGAATTCTGCCCCCTTCAAATTTTTTAACTGGGAACTTCTTTGAAGGTACTTACACATAGGATAGAGATAAACCTGCAAATACTAGTTACCATAGTAAGTAACTGAAAATTAATTGAACCATATTGTTTGTCTTGCTTAACTAATATTTAAGCATTCAAACGCCCAGGGGAAAAAGGCATTACTAAGCGATTCCCTTGACATCCTCAAAATGTTTGCTTCCCAGAGACCTTTCTGTAAGGGGCTTGGAGTGGCCCCTTTGGAATTGGTACAGGACACACCCAGACACCAAATTCTCAGCACAAAGGAGATTTATTGCCCCAAAGGGGCAAGCAGGGGGGAGGGCTGCCTCTGGATCCAGCCAAGGCAGACAGCAAGCATTAGCAGCTGTTTTGTTTTGTTTTGTTTTGTTTTTTGAGACAGGGTTTCTCTGTAGCTTTGGAGCCTATATTGGAACTAGCTCTTGTAGACCAGGCTGGCCTCGAACTCAGAGATCTGGTGCCTCTGCTTCCCAAGTACTGGGATTAAAGGCGTGTGCCACCACTGCCTGGCCAAGAGTGGGTTTTTAAGGAGAAAAAGGGAGAGTCTGTGCTGGGGGTGAGTTGGTAAATTCTGATTGGACAGGCTAGCCAGTGTAGCCAAATTATGACTTTTGGTTATTGAACCTTGGTGTTTTATCTCAGGAATGAGTCCATAGGGAAAAAAAAGAAGCCCCTGGACCTTAGGGGCTAGCTTTAGGAATGTAACCTAATGGTTTTTAGCAAGGGATAGAGAAGAAAACCTGTTGGCACCATTATTGCCATGCTCAGGCTAGTCAGAGAACCTTTCGCTTTCTCTTTATATCGTTCATCTTTTTAACTTCAACTTCCCTGTTGACTTTGAATTGCAGCCCTTCTCTATGAACAACACTAGTGTATCACATTTTATTGCCTTTCTTAGTAATCATTTTAAAATGGGTGATAGACGTATTGGATCCCTTCTGTGACCCAGTTTCATACTCCAGAGAAGTCCTAGATCAAAGAGGAGAGAGACCAGCCCTGATCTCTGAGAACTCCATGTCTAAAGTAGGAGACAGACACCTCATTACCTAATAGCAATTAATAAGAGTGGTACATGCAGGGAAAGCATTGAGAAAACGGAGACTGGGCAGGGGAAAATAAGCAGGGTCAGAGATGGCATCAATGTTGGGGAAAGAAGTGGACAAGGCAGAAAAAAAGGATATAATAAAAGGCTATGTTGCCGGGCGGTGGTGGCGCACGCCTTTAATCCCAGCACTTGGGAGGCAGAGGCAGGCGGATCTCTGAGTTTGAGGCCAGCCTGGTCTACAAGAGCTAGTTCCAGGACAGGAACCAAAAGCTACGGAGAAACCCTGTCTCGAAAAATTAAAAAAAAAAAAAAAAAAAAAAGGCTACGTGACGCTTGGTAGAACCTGGGTTTTGTGGAATCACTACCTGTTCAGTTTAGGCTTGGGGTTATTCTAAACACACTCACCTGCCTCCGCCTGTTTTTGTTTTGTCCTCACAGCTGCTGTAGAAGAAGTGGCAGGCACCCAACTGTGTATGCCTAAGAGTCTGAAATCCTCTTCACTTCCCCAAAGGAAGTTTACTAAGCACTCTTGGCTATCAGGGGCTACACTTGATGGGTATACATTAACCAAAGGGACCAATCAGTATTTTCTCCCTCCTCTTGCCATCCTGAAATCAGAAGCAATCTGACTGGGAGCATGTACTATGGTCTTCTATGTGGCCCAAGACAACTCCCCAAAAACACATAAGAAGGGAACCCTACTTTGCTTTGAGGGACTGAGCTTTCCTTAGAACCCCCTCTAGGCAGTCTTTCAAAGGCATCAAGAAGCTCCCTAATAAATCTCTGACCCCAAAGAACTTCTGCCCTCGCGCCGCTCCTGAACTTCACCATTCTGAGGCCTTTCACAACAGTGTTATGACTTGTTCCTCTTATCCCATTCCACCAGTTTGACCACAGGATCGCATAATAATATTGCAAAATTCTTAGACATAATTTTATACAGTGCAATGGTGAGTGGTTAAATACTCCCACATATCCCAGTCTGACCTTTTGTTATTCATGTGTGTGCTCGGGGCTGTATTCAAAACCCTTCTGAGCTTGCAGAAAAGTATGTCTTTTCTTGTAGCCTTTTGTAGCCAGCAAGAACCAGAGGACTAATTGATTTTCAAGGGTGATGAGGCCCCAGTGCAGAGACAGACAGCCTGCCTTTGAGTCTGCAAGCAGGACATGTCCTTTCCATGGCTGTGGTTTGGGTAAGTACCTCAGAGGCCTGTGTTTGAAGGGTCCCATCTTCAGTCCCAGATGCTACTGGGAAGTGGGAGAAATGTTAGAAAGTGGGCCTTGGTGGGAAGTCTTCTAGTCACTACGAGTGTGTTCCCAAAGAAGATACTGTGACCCAGACCCTCTTCTTCCTGCCTTTCATGTTCTTGAGGTGGACAGTTTTCCCACATACTCCCACCATGGTGTGTTATCTCAACACAGGCCCCAAAGCAACGGAACCAACCAGCCAGGAACCCTAACTCCATACACTCATGAGCTAAAGCAAACCAATCTGCCTGTAGCTGGTTATAAAGCAGGTATTTGGTACAAGAATGGAAACCAGCACACCCCTACACTACCTGTGCAGTTTTACGTGGATGACGTAATTCTCCAACACTCTGCTTTCTCATCTATGGAGGGAGATAAACTTGCATCAGGATATTTCAAGGCAGAAAGGATCACTAAATGAACCAAGCACAATGCCTAGCATAAAGAAACCCCATAAATATGATTTTGTTTTTCTTTTCTTGCAGACTTCCTTGAACATACAAACAAGGAAGCGCCTGTGTGCCAAAACAGTACATTTGTGTGCCCCTTTCAGTGTGTTATCTCTTGTTGGGGAGGGGTTCCCACAGGTGCACCTTTTCATGGTTTTACACTGCTTTGTTCAAGACATCAGCAGAATGAGTTGATGGAACTTTGCAAAACCCTTTGTTTCCTATGATAGCTAATCTCCATTGCCCACTTGATTTAGAGTATATATAAGCCAGATCAATAATTTCAGCTACAATCATAATAAAAATATTTAGAAACTAAAGTTTGTTTTGGATAACTTATACAAAATATGTTATGCTCCTTTGACTTTGCCATCTTGAAGCAAACTAGTCACCTGGGAAAATGAAACCTCAAACGAAGAATTGCTTCTATTGCCTTGGCCTGCGGGCATGTCTGTGGGGCATCTAGATTGATGATTGACACGGGAGGGCCCAGGCTACTGTGGGTTGTGTCATCCTGGCAAGGGAGGCCAAGAGTATATAAGGAAGGTAGCTGAGTAAGCCCCAGGAGAAGGCAATAGGCAGAATGCCTCCATGGCCTCGGTTTCAGCTCCTGCCTCTAGGTTTCTGTTTGAATTCCTCTCTCGGTTCCCATAGATGATGGGCTGCCGCTTGCCTTCTCCGCTTCCTCCAGGAACAGATTTGGGAGGTTTCCAGGGTAGCTGTTAACCAAATGCTTCTTCACCCATACCTCCCACTGAGCACGAGCCCACAGACTTCAAACTCCCCTTCTCTGTGCCCCCTCCCCACATCCTCTCATGCCAATGGGAAGTTGCCAGATTTGAACTGGTGCCCATAAACCCGGAGAGATTGGGGTGATCGACTGGGGTGATCAGCTGGAACCTCCAGCTCACTTTTGCTTTATCCAGAAAGCCTCATTCCTCTATCTCCAAACCTCACTATCTCAGAAAATCTCCAACAACGAAAAGGCACCAAAAGGTCCAGTTCCCATATCTTGGTGGCTGCAGTGGCTCCTCTCCCCTGAAGTGGCCAGCAGCTCAAGTACCCACCTAAAGCATGCCATACCTGGACACAAACCCAGCATAGGGAGGACACCCCTCACCTACAGGATATTTAAGCTCCCTTCTTTACTTCAGGTACATGATTTCTGCTGCCTCTTTTCCTGCCTCCATCCCTGGGGACTGGAGAACTCACCCGGGAGTTGCTTTGCTCAAAATAAACCTGTTTTTTTTTTTTTACTTCTTCACTTCAGCTTCATCTGGCTTACTGCATCAGTGGAGAAATCTGCTATTGAGATACAGAAAACCTATTCATGAGACTCTGAGTTCAGATCCCCAGGAGCCACAGGAGAAGTCAGATATGGTCATGAGAGTCTCTAACCCCAGTGCTGGGGTGACTTAAAACAAGAATACTCTAGGGACTTGCTGGCCAGCCAGTCTAGCTGACTTGATGAACCTCAAGTTCACTCAGAGACCCTGTCTCAATGGACAAGATGGCAAGTAACTGAAGACACCCCAAATCCACCTTGCCTCCTCATGCGTGTGCACATATTTCACACACACACACACACACACACACACACAGAGACACGGGGGGCAGGGGGTAGAGGGAGCTCATTTATATGACAAATTATAGTATATATGAGTATAATTTGGTTTAAACTTTGGGGTATGCATAGTGGAGCCAACTTCCCTTTAAATGTGCCTTTACCAGTTGAGTGCCACCAGTGGAAGGTCAGTCACATGCTGGTCACTTGTGGGAGGTTTAGGAAACTGCCCGGACTCAGCAGCTTTCTGCTTGGCAGTGATTTTAAACATCCTGGAGACTATCTGAGAGGCCTGAGTCCCTTTCCTTCCTGATTAGTTGAGAAGGTGGGCAGTTTGCCCCATTGTATATAAAATAAGAAAGGAGAGTCTAATGAGAGAATTGGTTATCCTTCCTGACTGCTAATTCTTGGAGTTAGCAATGCTTTTCCACCTTGACCCCTGGAAGCATATTCAGTAGCCTGACATGAATTCTTCCAATAAAAAATGTGGCACTTGATGCAATGTTTGTGTGTCTCTTGCTTTGGAACCTGAGACTCCAGCAAAAACCAATTTGTGCTTAGTCGACGTTGGTGCCACTGGTGAAGCAGGAACATCATTAGAAATGTTAGTAGATATAAAACTTTCCCTGGCAGTCTTGTCTCAACAAGTTGGTGCTTTGCTTAGTCTCTTCTGTGCTTACATGTACTTAAAGACAGTGAGCCCCTGTGCCTCTCTGCCTGGAGGGCTATTCCCTATATCCTAAGAACTTGTACTTAGGACCACACACAAGTAAGATGAGGAGGCCAGAGGGATGATGCTCTCAGAGGCAGCTTCTAACTAACAAATGACAGGAAGCTGGTATATAAAGTCCCAGCTCCTTCGCTTTGCAGAGAGATAACTAAGGAATGTGTTCTATGACCTCCTGGCCAGGGTCCTAGCTGCTCACAGTGACTGCAGATGCCCCCCTTGGTATCTGTAGAGAATTGATTTTAGGATATCCCCCAAATACAAACTCCAAAGACAGCCAAGTTTCTTATAGACAACTGTGTAGTGTTGGCATATAGCTCATATGCATCCTCCTGTATATTTAAATCACCTCTATATTCCTTCTGATCCTCAGTGCAAATGCATTGCAAACAGTTGTTACCCTGGACTGCTCAGTGAATAAAAAGAAAAAAAAACTACATATCTATGTTGATAGGAGAGATGGAATTTCTTAAAAATATTTTTATCTCTGGATGGTTGAATTCATGGATACAGAACCCATGGATACAGAAGACTAACTCTACCTGTTTGGGAAAGAGCCACATTTGAACCGCTTTCCTCCCTCATCTTGCTTCCGTTCTTCTCTGCCAGTTCATCCTGTGATTCTCTTCCCAAACAAGTACTTGGTTTTTAAACTGTGTTTTGTTTCCAAGCAGCATTCAATCACACGCACACATACACACACACACACACACACACACACACACACACACATACACACACACACACACACACATACACACACACCATAAACATGCACACACAATGGTCAAATTAATAAGCCAAAGTTAACATCAGAATAATATAATATTTAGGATTTTTTCACAAATTTTCTTTGCCTAATGCTGAATCAGGCAAAGTAGAAACCAACCTTATAACCTAATGAAAGTGAATTAAATTGATGAGCCTTAAGCAAGACAAATCCTAGGCTTCTAGATGAATGACAGATTGAGCAAGAGGTGGGCAGGCAATCGGAGGAAAGGGTAACCCCGGGAAGAAATCTATCTGGGCCTTGGCCTAGAGGTTGGAGTCAGGCAAACTTTAAACTGAATAAAGACAGTTGCTAGCCTTCATCACTGATATTAGCTCCCTTTCCATCCTGAGACAAAAGAAGAAAGCTTAGGAGAAACAACTTATAATGATTTTGGCTCACGATTTCAGAGGTTTCAGTCCATGGTCAGTTGGCCCTTTGCTCTGGGTCTCTGTTGACATAGTATATTGTTATCAGAAGTGTGAGGTGAAAGAAATCTGTTCACTTAATGGTGGCCAGGAAGAAAAGAAAAACAGAGAAGGGGATATGGACTTGACACCCCCTTCAGGATTATACCCCTGTTTTAATTCTTTTCTATTGATGGATAAAATATCATGGGCAAGGCAACTTACAGAAGGGAGGGTGTATTTGGGCTCACAGCTTCAGAGAGATAAAACATTACCGTAGAAGAAATCACGGGAGAACAGCTTAGAACTTCCATCTCCAACCCCAAGCAAGAAGCAGAGAGCAAACTGGGAATGTCAACAGTCTCAAACTCCAAGACCACCCTGCAGTGACATACTTTCTCCAGTAAGTCACACCCACCTAAGCCTCACCAACCTGCACAACCAAGTGGGGTTCAAGTATTCAAATGTCTGACTATAGGGGACATCTGATTCAAACGATCACATCCCCTAGGAGCTTGTTCCCACCAAACCTTGGCTTCTGCCCTCCAATAAGGCCACAGGTTGATAGTCAAGCCTTTAGCATATGAGTCTTTAAAAATGTGTTGGCAGATCTTGGTTGTTGACTGAAACCCAAGCTGCCATGTGCCCCTGTGAGGGATTTTCCTAATCATATTATGTGAAGCAGGAAGACCCACCCTAAATCTGGGCCTCCTTTTCTGCTCACAGCCCACGTAGGACACAGAGGAAGGAAACACTGCTCTTTTTCCACTTGCCTCATTCTCGCTGGCAAGCTCTTCTATCCTGTTCTGTCGCAGAAATTAAAGCCAAATTCTTCAACACAGACAAGGACCAGCAGACAGCTCTGCAGGAATCCTCCAGATCTCCAGCACCAAACTGGAACCACAGCAACATCCAGCCTTGTGGACTGAACACATCACCAGAATTCTGGGCCTTTCCATCACGGAAAGGCCATTGGTGAACTACCCAGATCTCACACCCTGTAATTCAGTCTAATAAATCCCCATACATGTATACATATACATATATATATTCTATGTGGGAATTTTTAAATAAATATATTCATTCTATCAGTTCTGTTCTGTTAGAAACACCTGCCTAATACAAAGGGCATATAAGATTCTAACTATAATGTCATTTAACTCTGTGAAACTATATAAAGCCTTTATGTAGTGTGTATAATAGTCATTATATAAAAGGCAGTCTCATTCTAGCTGTTTCTTCTATTATCTTGCTTTTTCTGCTTGGTATTATATTCCTGAGGATTTTTTTTTATGTCAACTACTCTACCTCTAGTTGGTTCATCTACTCCATGTACAATGGTAGATACTCAGGCCATTCTAATGCTTCACCCTTGCCCATGCATCCGTGTGTGGTTGGGAGTGGGTTTATAGGGTGAAAAACACTATGGCAGTTCTTTGGAAGGAATGTAATTTGAATTCATCCTTCGGGTACTTGTTTGTCCAAAGTACATTGTTCATAATCTAAAAAGACATGGATCTACTTTGGTTTTGTATCAAGTTTGGCACAGCCTTTTTCTGACTTTACTTTGTTAGCTAACTACACATTTCTCTCAAAAAGGGTCAGTGTGTCCACAATGCATGTAGTACAGAAATGTAGAATTAGGGGCGGAGGGTGGCTCAGTGGTTAAGAGCATGTACTGCTTTGGGAAAGGCTCAGAGTTCCATTCCTAGGACTCACATTAGATGGTTCCCAACTACGTCAGGGGATCTGACACCTCCAGCCTTTGATGTAGGCATCTGCATGCTTGTGCATATACCCTTCACCCTCCTATGCCCTATACACAAATAATTTAAGAAAGAAAGGAAGGGAGGAAAGAAGGACTATAGAGTCTGTCAGAGTTGGAGAGATGGCTTAGCAGTTAAGAGTAAGTACTGCTCACTCTTGCAGAGACCTGAGTTTGGTTCCCACCACTTACACTGGGTGGCTCACAACTTCCTATCATTCCAGTTACAGGGGATCTGACAGCTTTTTCTGACCTCTGAGGGCAACAACACATGCACATGGTAAACACACACACACACACACACACACACACACACACACACACACCTAAAAAGAATCTTGTTTTGTGGAAAGTTGGCAAATCTATCAATAAAAAAATGGTTTAATCAGTAGCTAGCAGTAAAAAGTTTCTCTGAGTTTAAACTTTTTTCTTTGACCAACATTGGGGAAAAGAAAATTTGTGTCTCGAGGGAGGGGGACTTCATTGAGGGAGGGGGAGGGAAGGGGAAGCTGTGGCGGGGAAGAGACAGAAATCTTTAATAAATAAATAAATTAATAAAAAAAAAGAAAATCTGTCTCTGTAAAGTCGGCTTGAGCAACAATCCTCAAGGCCGGGGGAATTCCAGGGTCTGAGTTGTGTGTTGGGCAGAAACTAATCCTCTCCATTCAAACTCTCCTCCTTTGTTATCTTAAATCAATAAAAATAGTTGACCAGGAAGGTGACTCAGGATCTCCTTGCTCTGTCTTTTTTTTTTTTTAATTTATAGTAGATTAACTTGACTTTTATGATTTTTTTATCACTAGTTCTTATTGAAAACTAGATGAACTAAGTGGCCATTATTCTTTTCTCACCTCCAGTCAATTGGCTGGATGTATTTCATCCCCACCCCCCACCAACTTGATGTGATCGCGGACATCATTTCTAAATAACATAGTTCTCTGGCTTTCTCTCACTTCCTCACCAAAAATTCCATCTATGAAGGTATATTTCAAAAATAGAAAGTGAGCGTAGTGACCACGTGAGTTTCCATCAGGGGACTCGGGGTGATGATTCAGCGCTTTGCGGGCTCTGCTTACCTAATCAGAGCGGTGACAGCTTCGCTGCTATTTAGAGGTGACACCCTGAATAATAAGCACGTTTCCTCTAGCTTAGAGGTCCTGGCGGGTTTTGAGATATTTGTGAGACACCTGTGCCAGGAAACGTCAAGCCTTCAATGCTTTGTCCTTGCGAGGAACAAACAATACTTTCAAAATAAAAGTAGCTAAATTCAGAAAGCACAAAGTCTGTGGGAGGCATTATTTCCAAGTGTTTCTTAAGGTATCTACATTCACATAATACTCTCTCTCTCTGTCTCTCTCTGTCTCTCTCTGTCTCTCTCTCTCTCCGTCTCTCTCTCTCTCTGTCTCTGTCTCTCTCTCTCTCTTGCTTGTTTTCCTTTTTGTTTTTGAGGCAGGGTTTCTCTATGTAGCCCTAGCTGTCCTGAACTCATAGAGATCTAGCTGCCTCTGCTGCAAGGACGGCTGGGCTTCCAGGCCTTCACCACCACACAAGCCACACAACAGTCTTTTGAGATGCAGACTACTGTTACCCCACTCTATATAGAGGACCCAAGCACAGAGTGGTTAAATAACTTATCTGAAGTTGCACAGCTCGTGGGTGAGAGAGTTGGGCTTTGAACTCGGGCTTTCTCTTTATATTCTTTTCCTCTTGTACTTTGACTCCTGTGCTCCGCAGTGGTTCAGAGACACTAGATAATATGCAAATAGTTGCACAGCAGTAGATGGCAGAGTGGAGGCTTCCGCCCAGGTCATCTTCTTGAGAAGCCTTTGTAAATTATTACTTTCTTAGAAAAAAAAAAAAGGAAGTTTTAATTCCCATTCAAGTCTCCCCCTTAGACTATTGACAATTCATACAAGAAAACCACTTCTCTCTACAACCAGGTCACCTTTGAAGTGTAAGCCAACAGTTTCAAACAATACATAGTATCAGGCATAGATTACATATCTGTGTGTGCACGCGCAGGCCTGAGTGCGCCCCTGAAGGAGAGATGAAGGTCATCCAAAGGTTAAATGATAGAAGGTAGCAAAGTCTGTCCATTGAGCTGAGGGAAAAGCCAAAATTGGGCAGCTTTTTTCAGGTGGCCTAGAGTTCAAAACCATCTGGATTCTTCTGGTTTAGGGCAGAAAGACTTCACAGGCCTCTGGGTCGCGTGCTGTGATGGAGGTACTTTAAGAATTGTGGTCCAAAGGGTATCTTTTCTGTGACGACAGCAGTAGGCTTCTGAAACACAAGTGTTATTTGGAACAAAGGATCAAGCTGTCTGATACCAAACCCCAGTGTGGGGCTATAAAAGGGTGCACATCCAGGCATTGTCCTTAGGAGGATCCTCTAGGAAGGAGCACCATTCTCTATTAGAGGTAATCCTATTCTGTAGCTAGAATAGCTAAGATATCTAAGGCTGGGTGTGGTAGTACAAGCCTATAATTTCAGCACTCAGAGTCTGAGATAGGAGGATCTCAAGTTCAAAGCCAGCCTGGGCTGCATAATGAAACTGTGCCTCAAGCTAACAGGTCATCCACACATCGGAGCCTCTTTGCTTTTGCTGACTTCCTCATTCATTCTGTTCAATCCGCACGACTGCGTTCTTTCTTTCTTTAGAACCTTTCCTTTTCATGGCTTGGTACTTACCACTTCCTTTGCTAGAAAAGTATCCCAGCTCTGTGGCTAGCCCAGTTTTGTTGTCCCAATTTATATTTACCATCCCCAACAGTGTAGACATTTGCAGACCCCCAGTCTAAAGGAATCTTCAGTTCACTTCGAGGCCTCTTTCAACCAGTCTTATTGCCTGGGACACTTTTCAAAATCTGAAGTGATTCTGTTTAACCCACAAAGAATATTTACTGCCTAGTACCACTGAACTAGGGCTCTGTGTGTTGAATGTAGCTTCCATCTTCCCATGGTAATATTGGTGTGCGAGTTTAGGTGGCTATGGTATTACAGGGTTGGACTTCTGAGTTTTGTGCAACATGAATATGAACAAAATCTCATCTCTAAAATTATATAATTTGCATCCACAAGGGAAAGAATGGCAAGAAAGTGTCACTTCAGTGACTGGAAGTAAAATCTGAGCCACAGCTGGGTGGTGGCGCACGTCTTTTTAATCCCAGCACTCCAGAGGCAGAAGCAGGTGGATGGATCTCTGTGAATTTGAGGCTAGCCTGGTCTACAGAGTGAGTTCTAGAACAGCCAGGGTTACATAGAGAAACCTTGCCTCAAAACAAAAGAAAAACAACAACAACAACAACAAAAAGAACTGGTTCACACAGTAATGCAGATGAACTAAATCTAAAAAGAACTGCGCAGAGTGAGTGAAAGAAGACAGACACAAGAGAACAGCTTGCTGGAAAAGATGCATATGAAAAAAGAGACACGGGGAAATGTGGCTGCCTTTTGAGGCCAGACAATTCTAATCTCCAGGTACAGAAAGCAGAATGTGGTTCTTCATGTCAGGGGTGGAGAGTAACTGAAAAGAGGATGAGAGCAGTGTCTGAAGAGATGGAAACCTCTGTGTCTAATCTGAGGATACACAGGTGAATGTATTTGTCAAAACCTAGCCTGTGGGCTGGAGAGACGGCTCAGCCGTGGAGAGCACAAGCTGCTCTTACAGAGGACCCAGGTTCGGTTCCCAGCACCTACATACATCCTGACTTATTTCCTGCCTACATACCTCCCACCTAAATGTGGGAGAACATCTGGCACAGCTGGGTCAGACAAACTTGTTTAGCGAGTGAAAAAAAGGTGGCTTTTTATCTCAGAAAAACCATAG
>NW_004949101.1:2242837-2249185 GCF_000317375.1 Microtus ochrogaster | reverse complement strand
CATCTTTTAAAAAATATCAAATTGGATAGAGCCCTTTGCCTAATATGCAAGGTCTCAGGGCTCCATCCACAGTACTATATAGACAAAGAAACAAAAAAATAATCCAAGCCGACATTGAAGAAAGCTGGCTGAGGTGGAACAGGCCTTCAATGCCAGCATTCAGTAGGCGAGGAAGTGTTAAACCTTAAAAGCAGGAGAGAAAGACCAGTTCCACAATTGTTGAACCAAATTTGAAGCAAGTTTTAATAGAATGCTGGCCAGGATGATGGACTCTGGCCAGTACCATTCGGGGTTTCCCAGAAAATGGCACGAGTGATATTTTGAGAGTCTTATAAAGGCAAGCCCATAAGACTATGTATTTTTCATCAGGCCCGATCAGGGTGGGCACAAGCATGTATCTTGATGTATTCACTGCCTATATCCAATTAGGGGCAAACGTGTATCCTGGTGACTGACTCCCTGCCTGCATCCAATCAGGGCAGGTTTACATCCTGATATATTTCCTGCCTACTTACCTCCCACCTAAATCTTACCAAGCACATTTGATACAGCTGGGTAAGACAAACTTGTTTAGGGAGTGAAAAAAGGTGGCTTTTTATCTCAGAAGAACCAACCCCCAGGATTTCAGGAAAAAGGACTTTTTGTTTGTTTTTTTCCAGACAGGCTCTCACTACGCAGCTAGGGCTGTGCTGTAACTCATTATGCAGACCAGGCTGGCCTCAAACTCAGAGAGATCCACCTGCCTCCTAAGTACCATCCCACCCAGCAAGAGTGTATTTTTTAAAAACTTTTTTTACGTACTCAGTATCTGAGTTTTTCGTTAGTTTCGTTTTGTTTCATTTGAAACAGGGCACACCTTGTAGCCCAGGTTGGCCTCCTTGAACTCACATAGTCTTCTGTAAGGGCCAAAGTTAACCTGTAAATCCCACTTGCCCAAGGACAGTTAACTTCCTGAAATCCTGGGGGCTGATTCCTTTTTTTTTTTTTTTAATGGTTTTTCGAGACAGGGTTTCTCTGTGGCTTTGGAGCCTGTCCTGGAACTAGCTCTGTAGACCAGGCTTGTCTCGAACTCAGAGAGATCCGCCTGCCTTTGCCTCCCAAGTGCTGGGATTAAAGGCATGCGCCACATCACCCGGCCAAAAAGTCCTTTTTAATAATCCCAGAGTGAATCATCTTAGTTGTACTGAAGATGTAAAATCGAAAGAGTTGGGGTAGGAGGAGAATGTGGGAGGAGCTAGGGGAGGGGAAAGAATGTGATAAAAGTATACAGTAAGAAATGCTCAAAAACCCGGGCGGTGGCGCACGCCTTTAATCCCAGCACTCCTGAGGCAGAGGCTGGCTCTGTGAGTTCGAGGCCAGCCTGGTCTACAAGAGCTAGTTCCAGGACAGGCTCTAAAACTACAGCAAAACCTTGTCTCTAAAAACCAAAAAGAAAAAAAAAAAAGAAAAGCTCAAAAAATAAATAAAAACATAAAAATACTAAAATTCCTATATTTATCAATATTTTATTGTCACAGTCTCTGTAATGATATATGTAAGGTAGGACTGTGGATCTCATGGCAAGGGGTAAACAGACAGAGAGCCTTCTCAGAAAAATGGCAGAAAGAAAGAGTGGGTGGAGATTATCTCTTAAAGGGACTTTTGCACCTGTATACAGACTTAGTAGTGATGTAGCAGCCATAGGACCCTGGGTGCATGCTGCCAGGTGACAGAGGGGTCAGCATAATGCCTGAATCCTAACTTATCACCTTTGTTCACAATGTTAAAATTTACATTTGTTATAAATCTGAGATATTTAAAAAAAATCACCAGAGCGTTTATGAATAAAACAATGTTGCTTAAGACTTTTTCTGATACAACTTAAAAAGAGAAAGAGAATTTATTATTATTATTTATTTATTTATTTTTTTGGTTATTCAAGAGATGGTTTCTGTTTGGTTATCCTGGAACTCACTATGTAGACCAGGCTGGCCTCGAACTCATAGAGATCTCCCTGCCTCTGCCTCCCAAGTCCTGGGATTAAAGATATATACTACCATTGCTGGGCAAGAATTTATTATTCCATGCAAGAGAAGTCCATGTGTGTTGCTAGCTTCCGATCTGCAGGCTGAGGTCTGATGGGACCTCTGTTCTGAGGCTTCCTAAAGCTATTCCTTCACAGGCCCTGACTGGAGCAACATGATCATACCAGCAACAG
This sequence comes from Microtus ochrogaster, assembly GCF_000317375.1. Taxonomy (NCBI): domain Eukaryota; kingdom Metazoa; phylum Chordata; class Mammalia; order Rodentia; family Cricetidae; genus Microtus; species Microtus ochrogaster. The sequence continues at coordinate 2,246,988 of NW_004949101.1, read as the reverse complement.
GGGTTCGGACAAAACCCTAGACTAGTCCTGGATCCAGACTAGCCCTCACTGGACCCTGCAGTCACTGTGGCAGCTAACGGCAGACTCATGGGAGGTAGTTACAGAAGGGGCAGTGGAAGGGAACAAACGCCATCAGAGGCCAGAGGCCACTCGCATTTAAAAGACAGGGCTGATTCCTCATGAACTGCTTACGTGAAAAGCATCCATGTTACTGTAAGCCAACATTACTAGTGTTCTGCTTTCTAGCTACCTCCAAATAGGTGGGCTGGGTTTTGTGTAAAGAATGTGTTTAATCATATTTTCTTGTTGAAACATCTAAAACTTGCCAGAAGTGAGAAACAAACATTAGGTCATCCTGCCTCCCGCTTCCTCTTTAACACAAATCTATTAGTTCTTCATTCCAGGAAGAGAAAGCGCTTGTGTTTTTGACAATTGGCTGATAAAGGGGCTTCCTCCAGCCACTAACCTCTTGGCAAAACAGTGGCTGAGTACTGCCCCGTGGGAAGGATGCTGAGGAAGTGACCTTGAACGGCTGCCTGCCACGGGTCTTTAGGCAGTCACAGGAAACCCCTAAGAGCAAAGCATCCTCATCCCTACAGATGCTAAAGACAAACAGACCCTCCCTATCCCCGGAAGTTTCTCTGAAGCAATCTGTGGTTAAACACTTTCCAAAATCTGAATCAACAATTCCCAGGAAGCAGAGAGAATCTGTTGATTTCTTTTCAGATTTTGAATAAAGTTTGACTTAAATTACTAACTTAAAAGAGAGAAGAGAGCTGGAATGAAGGCTGTTATTAAAAGCATTTACTACTCTAGCAGAGGACCTGGGTTTTGTTCTCAGAACCCACAACAGGCAGTTTGTAACTGCTTATAATTCCAGGTTTATGGCATCCTGTGCCCCCTACTGGCCTCTGTGGGCACTACAAGCATACGGTGGTGGTGCACACAAGGAAAAACAAAAGAAGTAATACAAAAGGAAACATCAATCTTATTACTAAGTGAAAAAATATAAATTAAACAAAATTAGCATGCTATTCCCCCATTAGGAAAATTGTGTTTAGATGAAAAGTTAAATGAGAAAGTTATATGACTAAGCTAAGTATAAATTGAGAGAGCCTTCCTTTTTTGTTAACATTTTGCATTTATTTTTATATATGTATATGTGTCTTTGGTTATATCCACCCAGCCATTCTCTGCTCCATTTTCTCCTAGGTTCCCCAAATGTATCTCCTTCCAAACTTAAAGTCCTTTCTCTCATTTTTTTTTTATTTTTTAAATTTACAAATCACTGAGTCCAATTAGGGCTGCCCATATAAGCCTGGATGTGACGCCATTCCCTGGGGCATAGGCAGCATACTGTGGCCATACCTCATAAAAGGGTGGAGGGACTAGCAACCATCAACTGTCACTAGTTCCTTTGCGAGGGGTGGGGCTCTGTGAGTCTTTTCCCCATCCATGTTGGAAGTTTTAACTGACTTGATCTTGTACAGGTCTTGAGCAGGCAGCCATATCTGCTTTGAATTCACATATGCAGCAGTTGGGCCATTTACCATTGATAGCATCTCCCAGTACTCCTCTCTAGCCATTGGTACTTTTATTCTTTGCTTTCTCTTCTGCAGGAGGGTAGTTGTTATAAATGTCCCATCTATAGCTGAGCACACACCGTCACCCCTTCTGAGCACTTTGCACAGCCATAGGTTTCTATAGTAACCACCACCTGCCATAAAAAGAGACTTCTCCCACCATCAATCTATAGGTAAAAATGAATATTTAAAAAGAAGTTTCACGACATGACCACTTAACAAAATTAACCATAGTCACCCCATCCTACAGCCAGTTAGCAGCACCAGGTTTGAATCCCTGTTGTGAAGCAAGGTTTAAATCGAATTTAGCAAGTGGATGGTTGTTCCCATGACAGTTGTGCCATTATGGCACCAGGAGGCACATCTTAACTCCCAGGTCAGTACCTTAGCGTGTGGAACCCAAAGTTGTGTAAGATCACTGATATTTTTTCTCCCCAAGTAGCCTGCATAGCACATTCCAACACTAGCCAGTAGTTTCTGGTCAGTTCATGATTTCTCCTTGTCCTGCAATCCAAGTGTGTGATATCTTCAGCAATAGGATCTTATACTGTGGAAAACAAAGAGCAACAGTAACAGCCTGTGTTGTTTTATGCCTCTGGGGCCTCCCTGATCAATAATTCATGGAGGTAATTTCTGCCTGACACAAAGTTTCATTTAATAACCTATTGTCTAACCTTCTAGGTTATCTCTGGTCAAACCTTTTTTTTTTTTTTTTTTCCTTTTTGAGACAGGGTTTCTCTGTGTAACCCTGGCTGCCCTGGAACTAACTCTGTAGACTAGACAGATAAACCTACCACTCAAACATCTTTTTCAAAAACAAGTTGCATTTTTAAATTCATTTACAGGCTAGTAGATTTTCCTAAGACTCCCTCACACATTTTTGGTTTTGGCTAATTTACCATTAACTTTTTAATGTACCATTAACTTTGGGAGCCTTACCCCTCTCCACCCCCATGTGTTCCTTATTCTACACAGAAAGACATTTTTCTAATAATGCATTATATAAAAATAATCCCTGAAAATATAGTTTCGGGATAGCCTTTCTAATAATAAAATTGGTGTTGAATACATCTGTACTCCATGTCGCCACCTTCCTAAGGTGATAAAAAGAAAATTCAGATATGTCCACAGCACCCATTACATGCGTACATCCACAATGCTCTATAACACAGCCAAGAGAAAACATGGCCCCCAGGTGCCGACCTGAATTTTTATGCACTGCTTTTTATTTTTATTTCCTGGTCTGATCTTTTCCACGGTCCCTGCAGATCCTCACGTGACATTTGGTAATAAAACATGATTTAAGATAAAATAGGTAAGAACTTGAATGGTAATCTCTTAGATAAACAAAGTAATGTTAATGGAAGGGCGGAGTCACTCTTTATCTAGAACATCCAGTTTCTTGGTTAAATACCTTCCCTTTCAAGCCTGTGCAGGCCCACGGCGCAAACTTAACATTTCAAGAGAGTTAATAGAGAAATTAAGTGACCACTGAAGGATTTCACTTAATCCCCTGCTGACAGGGAAAGTCCTGACTAACTTCCAGGGGAGTAATTAGGGGTTCCTCCCTCCCCCCCTCCCTGGGTAATTGTTCGTCTGTTTTGGGTTAGTCTGATTCTGTGCGGACTTCCTGGTGTATTCCCTTTTGGAAAGGGTTAAAAAGTTGAACATTACTAAATTTGTCCGGGGTGGCTCAATAGGTGTTCCTCAACTGTATTTTGTCGTTTTAAGGCAAGGTCCTGCTGTATAATCTTGCATGGCCTGGAGCTCCTAATGTAAACCAAGCTGGCCTGGAACTCACAAGGTTTGCCTGCCTCTGTCTCTGGAGTGCTGGGACTAAAGGTGTGCACCACCACATTGACCTTCAACTGGGTTTGACTAGGGCCCAGTGGGTTTGCTCAACTTAAAAGGCTTTTACTACATTTCCTATGTGTGTGTTCTCATGTTCTCTAATCTATCATGTTCTCATATCTATCTACCCCCGACTGTCCCCGTAGGGCTATGAAGTTGAGACTGAGAGTAGAATTACAGGTAGCTGTTCCACGAGACAGAAAGCCTAAGGCTGCTCTCTCTGTGTAACTGTTGGCAACCTCTTCCCAGTGCCTTAGCCTTGGCTCTCCCGATAGGAGATCCTGAGACAAGGCTCCAATTCAGATAATTTATTTGGATTGAGATTGCAGGAAACACTGGGAAAGAATGGGAAAGTAACCAGGGAGGGAAGGGTAGAATTCTTATACACAGTTAAGGGTATGCACTGTTACCAGTTCCGCCCTAGTTCCTCGAGAAACTATTCATAATACAAGCAATAATTATTGTACTACCGAGGGGCATTGAAACTAATATATTTATCCACCAATTCTTGACCCTTAATGGTTGAAGTTTGTGCCTTCGGCATTAACTCCGACTTCCTGTCAGAGAAAACTTCCTTGGGCTGGTTAGTGACCCTGCAGGTCAGAGACTGCCTAGGGCACAACGATATAAGAAGCCAGGGTGGAGTTACAGATAACTCTCTGCAAGTGTCCCCTGGGGTTATTGCTTCTCCACCATCTATTCTATATTACTGGGTTC
>NW_004949101.1:2238958-2242166 GCF_000317375.1 Microtus ochrogaster | reverse complement strand
TGTCACCTGACATCACTTTCATCAGTATGACCTTTTCCATAGTGTAGAATGGAATATAAGAGGCCTCGAATAAAAAAAAAAAGAGGCCTCTAATATGCAACATTATTGTCCTTTGAATATGTCCTCCACTGTGGTGGGTATTGGGAGCTTGATCCCTCGTGTAGGGATGTTGAAAGGTAGTGGGACCTTTAAGAGGTGGGGCTAAGTGGGGAAGTTGTTAGGTAGGTAGGCCGTGGTCCTCCAGAGGCTCCTTAGCTTCCTGTCTTACCTTGTGATCTCTCTCACCACCCCATTTCTTTCACGGTGTTACCTACCATGAGGTGACACCGTTAAGGAGCCTTTGTCAAAACTAGCTCAACACTATTTAGACTGTAAACCTCCCAAACTGTGTGTGCTAAAGAAACACCCTTTCTTTATTAGTTACCCAGCCTCAGGTACTTCCTCCTCGTAATGGAAAACAAACTGGCACCATTATCAGCTCCCTGCTGCACGTCTGGCTGTGTAAGAGGCCCTCGAAATCAAGCCTGACAGTTTCAGACTTGAAATTCCTTCATTAGGACAGAAAGCTGGTCCAAGAGACTGCAGGCTCCAGTCTGTCACAAGGAAAGGCATGGATCTGGACAGCAGGCAGGTTTTCATTCACCAGATTCCAAAATGCAAGGAAGTAAAAGAACCACGGAGACCACACCGAGGGCAGCCTAAGTCGCGAAGCCTGATGCCAAATCTCTAGTCGACTTGGGGAAATCACTGGAACGCTCTGAGCCCCACTTGTCCCATCTCTTGCCCGAGTATTTTGGGTTAAGAATGAAAACAAGGACCCCTATATTATGCTGGTTTTTCTCTGCTTGCTTTTCAATGATCCAATCCTCTTCCCTAATCTATGCCCAAGAACAAGACCTCTCTGATTGACATCACCCAGCACACTCTGCCTGCCAGGTTAGTGTGGCGAGTGGGTGCTGCCTGAAGCAGAGAGAAACCCAGACATTCTTACCTATCTCCTGGCCCTACTGTCTTATACTCATTCCCGGTCCAGCCTCAACATACAGGATGCCCCTTTACGGCCATCCTGTGACTCCAGCTCTTACCAGACTCTTTTTGCCTTGCTCCTCCAGGCCTGGGCCAATGAAGACTACCCATTGTTGCCATCTATGCCTTGGGCCCCTCACAGTGACCTCATGTGGGTCCCTTTGTCCTACACTCACCTCTGTAACTGTTCCTGTAATGAACTCCCCTGGTTCTCCCTCTGCCCCTCTGGCTGCAGGCTGGTGTCTGCAGCAGGGAGAGCTACTGGATTAAATGAATGCTCCTCTGAGACACCTGGCATGTGACTCGGGACTTAGGAAGTACCACCGGACTGTTCATTACCGATGGTATTATTATAACTTCTCCCATTGCCGGCAAACCTCACCGATTTGTGACAAACGCAGAGCTGTGTGTGGGGGAGGGGATGATGATGTTCCAGAGCATCCTAACACTAATGGGGCACTGGGTCTCAAGGGCTGAGTCCTATGGACTAAAATCGATATTGTAGGGAGATCTGCTCTGTTACTTTGGGCACTGTGTCAAAAGCGATTAGCACAAAGACAGCTTGGCATGGATCGAGGAGGCTTAAAGGTGGCGGGGTGCATTATGCAATCTGGTTTATGAAAAAAAAATTCTAGCGGATCAGATTAGAATTTGCTTTTATCTAATACCTTAGAGCCATTTTGTGTGCATTCTAATTCTTAAACAGCAAGTAATCCAGCAAAAACTCCTGTTTTTAAAAAACACACTAGCATTTTTTGATAATTCTTGGTAAACCAATTAGTCTCCCAGCATTGTTTTGGGAAGTGGCCCTCTGGCTGCGCTGATAGTGGGCATGTAGAAAGACACAGATTGGCCACCCCTTGAGCAACAAAGTCTTCAGGAGACAAGCTTGCCTTCAGTCCCCTTCTGAGTCGTTTGCTTTCCAATCCTCAGGGTGGAATGCGCATACATTTGCAGTATAATTCTCACCTAAAACACGGCGAATATGCTCCAGTCCCATTCCCAATCACAGGTACAGGTTGTATGTACTGAAGTCTAATTTGAATTCACTATTTAAAAACTGCAATGTAGAAACAGTTTAGCATTCATTAGCTTGGCCTCAAGTGGGGAAAGCACACTGTGCTGGCTGGTTTTGCATGCCAACTTGACACAAGCTAGAGTCACCAGAGAGGGAGGAGCCTTAATTGAGAAAATGCCTCCATGAGAACCAGCTGCAAGGCATTTTTCTCAATTAGTGATCAATGGGTCAAGGCCCAGCTCATAGTAGGTGTTGTTATGCTTGGGCTGGTGGTCCTGGGAAGTGAGCCAGTAAGCAGCACTCCTCCATGGCCTCTGCATCAGTCCCTGCCTCCAGGTTCCTGACCTGTTTGAGTTCCTGTCCTGACTTCCTTTGGTGGTGAACAGCAATGTGGAAGTGTAAGCTGAATAAACCCTTTCCTCTCCAACTTCACTTTTGGTCATGGTGTTTCATTGTGGCAATAGGCCTTAATAGGGACACACGTCCAAGTGAACATCTCTGAAGATAGGCTCTCTTCAGCTGGGGGCGGGGGGAGTGACGGTGGCAGCACCCCCACTTTGTCCTTGTTCCCTGGTTGTGATTTTGGAATTGGACAAGCCTCCGTGTGGAGAGTTGATGGGGAGAGTCAGAAGCTCAGAGATCCCACAGAAAGGCCACTCTACTGGCTTGCCAACTTGAGGAGAAAGTTGTGCAGAAGGATCTTCTGAATGGCAAGTTACCATATTGGCCTCAGGTGACAAACACCTGGGATTCGGAACCCGAGCAGAATTTCAGAATGTTCTTTCCTTATGGATGAGTTGTGAACTAGTCGTGAATAAAGGGACTTGGCTTCAGGCCCCTTGTCTTTTAACATGCAAACTGACTTTGGAATGACACGATAGCAGGTGTATTTCCAGGGTACAGTGTGACACCTCAATACAAGTGTGTGCTGAGTAATGAACGGGTCAGGGCAGTTGGCATGCTTGTCACTTCAGGCACTGAGTGTTTGTGTTCGGGACATTTAAAATCTTTCTACTAGTTATTTTGTAGCATAGACTTCACTGCTGTCAACCACAGTCACCCTACTATGTGTTAGAACATTAGAATTCAGTCTCATCCAACTGCAGCCTGATACCATTAACCAGCCTGTCTCCTCCTCCTCCTCCTCCTCCTCCTCCTCCTCCT
>NW_004949101.1:2225148-2238847 GCF_000317375.1 Microtus ochrogaster | reverse complement strand
CATATTTCTGCTTGAATTTTTATTTTATTTGTTACTGTTTTTTTGAGACAGGGTCTCAAGGATCCCAGGCTGGCCTCAAATCTACTGTGTAACCAAAGATGACCTTAATCTCTGATCCTCATGCCTCTACCTGCCTGTGCCACTGTGGCCCCTAGTAATTGTTTCCCCTTTGCTTTTGAGGCTTGGGCTTTGGGCATGCTTGACTGGCGCCGCATCACTGAGATGTGCCACTGGCCTGATTTTTCAAATCATAACTCCAAAGGCTTTGAGGAAAAAAATTCAGAGGGAGAAATCCTGACGGAACATGAATCTGGGTTTTAATTTTGGCTTCCTGGCTCAGTCCCTTAGCAGCTGCAGGATTAGGATTTGGGGCAATTCTTTCTCTCAGACTGTTTCCTTGAAGGTAGTATGGATTCATGGGTGATGAGGGGTTGTCTGGGCTCAGGAAGCTGCCTACTGTGGCCTGGCCTGGAGTGAGGACTCCATGCATAATCCCTATCCTTAGGGTTATTCTTGCTGCTGCTATGGTTACAGTTCCCCTCCCCTCCCTATTAGCTACAGATTGGCCTCTGGCCCTTCCATTTTGAGTTTATCCCATGAAAAGTCACTACGCTGCCAGTAAAGGAAATGCCCGGCGCCCTATTCTTAGATATTGTTCAGGACTAGGAACTGGTACAAACTGAGCTTACTCAAGCGAGAGGGCTGAGACCGCCTCCTCTAACTGGCTCAGAGAGGAGCTCAAGCGTCAACTGAGCCTTTGAGATGTAGCTGGCTGCGGATGAATAAAGTCCTGCCAAGGCAAAAGTACTGAGTCAATTCCTTAAAGTGCCCTCCCACTTCCTCCACAATGGCATCTCCACCCCAACTCTCACCCTCAATAATCAGATCTGTGGGATTCAGCCAGAAGCTGAGTGTTAGGCTAGAATACCAGCGCCTCCCTCACTGGCAGCTTCTCAACGATAGTTGTATGTGAGCCTCGCAACCCCCACACATAGGATTGGGGGGCTAGCGTGGGTCCCATCTGAGCTGAGGGAGGTCAGATCCTGTCTTAGCAGAGTACAGACAGAACCACTCCAGGGGAATGCAAAATGGACAGACAAGTGCTTGTGCATATTGATCCACTCCGAAAGAGAACTGAAGCCTGTGGAAAACTTGGCTCATTTTTAATAACATCCTGTGAAGGGAGGGCCAGAAATCAGGAGTTGAGAGGTACTTTAGGACAAATAAAGAGCCGCTCCTGAAAGTGTGCTAGAACTGAAGAAGCCAATTCACAGCCCAGTGAGTTGGAAAGACATTGCCGAGAGTGTTTCCTCTTTCTGTCCATGCCTGGGTGGCATGCTATTTCCCTGAGGTTTTCCTGAATCCTTGGGGGAATGGCTCCTACTGTTGGTACCCAGCGCTCAACTACAAATGCTGTCTGTGTAGAAGTCTCTGTCTCCTTTTTTGAGACAGGGTTGCCTGTTGTACCCCTCCTTCAGACGAACAAGCGTTGGGATTCTAGGCATGTGCCACCGTGTCTGGCTGGAATCACACATTTTAACCAAGCTGAACTATGCAGAGGAAGGGAAACTTCTTTCATTGTTTGACCTTGATCTTGAGGTTCCACTCACCTTTGAGTAAGAGATAACAATAAACTTTTAATTTTTCCAATCTAATTGCTTATTGTCCTTTGACGCAATGCTCCATCTTACAGACTTTTCCCATCATCTGCTTCCTTCTTTGAGACCTTTGCAAGAGTTGATACATGAAAGAAGGCCAAGTGGGTTAGATGGCCGAAAAGAGGCGAGGCTCTGGGAAGGGTGTCTTCTACTTCTTCCTTGGGTAAGGGGGCTTTGGCTTTGTAGTCCTGGCTCCAGAATGGCTTGCTGGCTTGTGAGACATCAATCAATGGTTGGAGAGCAAAGTGATTATCAGCTTTCTTTCTCTGGCTGACTGTGTTTCCATTAGCTCTACCTGACTGGAGAACCTCAAGGCCAGCCAGGTCCTCCAGCAACCTGCTGCCCTAAGCGTCCACCTCAGCCTCTGCTAAAACACACTGGACCTATGAGGAACCTGGGAGAACTACGTGCCTGTGTCTCCTGACTACAGCCACCACCATCTGGCAGCTGCAGCCTTGACAGACAGGTGAAAAGGCCAACAGTGGAGTAGAAGGTGAAGCCAGGAAACACTAGCAAGATGTAAGGGAGTAAAGTGAGTGTGTAATGGCAGCAACTGGAGCTTCATTACCCAGGAGAACTCGGAAAAGCCATGTCAAACCGGCCCTGGAGTGATGAGCACATTGATAGCTCTTGAAGTGAATCATAAAATATGTGTGCAGAGCAGACCCCACTATATATAATAGACTCACTAGGTGTAAACACACCTTTGCCCGCCCCCATCCAGAAACCCACTTGCTCTCAAACTCTGTACCAGATCTTTCCATGGTGTGGTAGTGTGAACAGGATGTTCAAATACAAAATCACAATGTCTACATGTCCACCACAGAGAAACAAGAAAAGCCTTGTGCCAAAGGCTTTTCATCGCTTTGTCTTTTTATTAGCAGAGAACTGGGGAAAAAAAAATCTAAATAATCACGACTATCAGGACTATATAAATAAAAAATGAAACATGCACGTAATGGAAAAATATGTAGCAGTTAAAAGAAGGAAGTAGAGTGCTATATAGTAGCAGAGATAAGTCTAAATAAATGGTTGACAAAAAACAAGATGAAACAAAAAACAGCCCAGCAATAGCTGGGCAGTGGTGGCACAGGCTTTTAATCTCAGTACTCTGGAGGCAAAGGCAGGCAGATCTCTGTGAATTCCAGGCCAGCCTGGCCTACAGAGTTCTAGAACTGCCATGTCTACACAGAGAAACCCTGTCACAGAAAACTAAGTCAAAACAAAACAACAAAACCAGCAACAGTTAGATATTGGCATGCCTTAATCTTTATAGTTTCTTCTTTTCCAAAATATTATATGAGTTAAACTGTACAATATGTGGCCTTTTAAGTCTGGCATCTTCCATTTTCTTTAACACATTTTGCATCCATCCATTCTGAAGGTATCAGCGCTTTCTTTTTATTGCTTAAACATGTTAGCAATTTATCATTAGACATATATGTGCATATACTATATATCCCATATAAATATATCATTAAAAAATACACATCTGGAAAGACAGAAAACACTGCAATAATGTGCTTTGGAAGGATGGTGGGAACAAGACCGAGAAGGGGTTAAACAAGCTGCTTTATCTTTAAAGTTACAATTTAGAAACTGAATTCTGTTGCGCAATTTTTAAAAAAATTGTGTAATTTTTTAAAAAAAATGTATTTAGAGGTGATAATTGCATTGGTTATATAAGAGAATAATCCTTGTATCTCTCCCTCCCTCTCTCTCTCTCTCTCTCTCTCTCTCTCTCTCTCTGTGTGTGTGTGTGTGTGTGTGTGTGTGCAAGAGCAAATGATCAAGACGGCACTGAAGGGGAAAGGGAAAGGAGGAAGCCTTTTACTTGATGAGGAGGCGGAAATTTTTTTTTCTTTTGCAACAACTAAAAAAAAATAAAATAAAATAAACAAAAAAAACCCTGAGCACAATGGAGACTTTTAAATGTTAGTATTGATTGAGAGAGGCAAATGCTAACTCCCATTAAAAGGGAAAGAGACAAATAATAACAGCGTTTATGTGACTAGCTCAAAATAGAAAAGAGAGGGAAGGAGGAAAGAAGGCCTTATTCCTCCAGAGACAGCTGAGGATGAGGGAGGCTTTATGTCTAGGCAGGAGATGCAGAGCGAACCAGTGCGGTGCCGCTTTGCAGCGCAGGGCCTAGCGGATCTGGCTGTCTGCCCAAACGATGACTATGAGTTTTCAGCGTGTTTCTCTACCTGTAATGGATGGCTGGGATGCTTGGCTTCAAATTCATTTGAAGCTAAGTGATATGAATGATGGTCAGAGGAACCGTCAGGTCTAGAAACCAGGACAGAGACTTGTGTAGGATGATGGAGGACTGTTATGCATCCCTCTTCATGTCCATCTTTCTGCTGATATCTTCAAAATTTGGCCAAGCCCAGATCAGTCATTGTTACTGTATCCTGTCTCCTTTTCTCCTCTATTGAAAAATTCATGAAAACCCAGCTCTTCTCCCCTCAGTCTTTCTAAGCCATCACTCTCCATGGTATCTGCCATCCCAGATGAGGATGCTCTTAGTCTTCAGCAGACTTCTTCCCCAAGTCTTTCCCTGCTCATTGCTTTCTGCACACTGCTCTCAGTTATTCCAACCCCTCCTCCAGACTCAACCACACCTTCCCACTGGTGACCACACTAGCCTCCTTTCTGGTGTTCATTACAATTTCCCACGGCCAAGGAACCACTGCCGCCAGGCGTGGTAGCCTGTGCCTTTAGCCCTAGCACTAAGGAGGCAGAAACTGGTGATTCCTTGTGAGTTCAAGGTCATCCTGGTTTGCAAAATGAATTTTGTGAGGCCAGGGCTACCTAGAGAGACTCTGTCTCAAAAGTAAACAAGTAAATGAATAAATAAACTGCCACTCTGCAGTTTTTTTTTGCTCCCCTTCAAGGAATATATCAATCATTTCCACCCAATACCCCCCGAGCCCAGTAACCACTGGCCTCTTTGATTTTAGTTTCTCCACTCTGCCCTGCATTCCATCTCGTCACTAATCTTGTTTAAATATCATTTCACCAAGCCACACCTCATCTCAAGAATGCACAGTGGCTTACGACTACGTATCACACCAAATCTGAACTTTGCCTGGCTGTCATCACCTACCCCACACATGAATTTTCCCACATACCCTTACCTTTCTTCAAAACCTTTCCTTCTTTCTGTGTTCTACAAACAGAAGCTTAGTCCTAACCACAGTCCTTTGCTTAGTCAGTATTTGTTGATTTTCTTAAGATCTTGCATGGCAATCTGTCCATTTTATGTTAGGAGCAGGAGAAATAGGTACAATTCTACATGGGCAAGCTAGAACTAAAAGTCCATGAAGACCTTAAGAGGACAGTGAATACCAGTGTCCTACATATAGATAGGAGTGAGAACACATTGCACGAGAAGATGCCCTGTGGTCTAGGAGACCAGGAGATGAAGTCCAAGCCTGGGAAACAAGTCCACAGCAGAAGGCTCTGGATTTCAGAAGAGATGCAGGCATCTCAGGTTTTGACTGTGCTTAGAAGTTATAAGTTTCCTTATAACCTACTACAAGGAAAATCAGCTTTAAAGAAGGCACAGGCAGGAGGCTGGTAGCTATCAGCAATGAACATGGCAGGGTGATCACCACAATGTTGAATTTGCTCTCCGTGACTTGTGGGTATGCGTGAGCTCTGTGTGGATAGTCTCCCATGATCCCCATCGCACTTCCTTCCCATCCTTCCCATCGTCTCCCATGATCCCCATCGCACTTTCCTTCCCATCCTTCCCATCGTCTCCCATGATCCCCATCGCACTTCCTTCCCATCCTTCCCATCGTCTCCCATGATCCCCATCGCACTTTCCTTCCCATCCTTCCCATCGTCTCCCATGATCCCCATCGCACTTCCTTCCCATCCTTCCCATAGTCTCCCATGATCCCCATCGCACTTCCTTCCCATCCTTCCCATCGTCTCCACTGGTCTCCACCATACAAACCTCTCCACAATCTTCAATAATCATTATAATGAATTTCTTTCCTTCCCTTTATACATATCCACCTACGATAGAAAAACAGTGTTCATTCCTCTTCTCCATGACTATTTTGGCTAATAGGACATGTAGGAAAGTTGGTGGCCTGAGATTTTTAAATGGCCCTGCAGCTTTGGCTTCCCTCTTCCTAGAATATTTACCTGTGTGAGGAGTTCAACTCACCCAGAGAATGGGGACCCGTTTTAGTTCTCAGCTAGCAATCAACCTTAACCACCAGTTCTCCACAGTAGACAACCAACTCAGTCAAGTGTCCATAGAGATGGCAAGAGTTCCAACTCACATATGGGGAGCAGATCACATTGGTGATCCAGGCAAGGTTATAGATAATAAAATAATAATAAAATAGTTGTTGGTTGTAAGCTACTGGATTCTGAGATGACTTGTTTTGTACTGAAATATGTAACTAAAACAAACAAGTAACATCTTGACTTATAATATAAACGCTCTCATTTATGGGACTTCATATATTGATAACCCAAAAGACACCATCAGGCCTACTCTTAAGGGGCACTAGTTCCTCAGTGACTTGGGCTCATATTGGTAATTCCTTTCTGATAGAAACAGAATGGATTGTTTCATCTATTAATTAGAGTTATATTCTATTCAGGGCTTTAAGATCTCTTTAATAGATTGAAATTTTATCAGTCAATTTCAAGTACTCTTCAAACAAGCCCATATTTACATCTTGTTTCTCTTCATTACTTAGTGCAAAGTAAACTTATACTATATACTGATGGGTTGAAAATTCAATTCCAAATATTCCCTCATGCATATGAGATTGTCTTAAGTAAAGCTCAAGAAACCAAGAGACTTTATCCCCTGTAACTCCTGTATTATGTTGGCCATGTAAAGCTTCATTTGGTAATAAAACAAAAAGCCACAAGCATATCGAGGTACTAAAGATTTCTGTCTCTTTCATTAGGATCTATCTGGGTAACTGGACAGAGGCAGAAAAGATCATAGTGAGTGAGGTAACCCAGACCTGGATAGATAAATATTGCATGTTCTCCATTCTCCCTCATCCATGGTTCCTAGCGCCAGTTCTTGAGATATGACTATATAACTGGAGAGACAGCAGAAATCAGGAACATAAAAGGTGACAATGGAGATGACGGGGTTGGGGGACAACAGAGGTTGTGTCTCCTAGAAGTGTCAGAGAAGCCACATCCATTAAGTCTCATGAACAAGTCTGCCCAAACAGGACCTGAAGAATGACAGCACCAACAGACATGCTAACTCAGAAGGGGGAATGCTCAGAGGCTTCAACCCTCATCAAAGAACTACGGGCAACTAAAGAATGCTGAGAGTGGAGAAGTAGTTTTCCTTAAGGAAGAGCCCCTAATTGGTTATCTAGTACCTAGGGATCAGCCCTGAAATCTTGAAATCAAATACATACAAAACATACAAGCAAAAAAAAAATACAAGCAAAATTATATTTAGTAGTGCTCGTGCATGTGTGTATAACAAAGAAAAAAAGATGAATTTGAGAAAGAATGGGGTTACATGGGAGGAGTTAGAAGGAGGATAGGGAAGGATAAATGATATTTATAATTTCAAAAAAATATTTTAAAGTCTATTTAATTTAAGAGAGGTTCAGCTGGGCGGTCGTGGCCCATGCCTTTAATCCAGCACTGGAAGGCAGAGGCAGGTGGGTCTTTGTGAGTTCAAGGTCAACCTGGTCTACAAGAACTAGTTCCAGGACAGCTAGGACTGTAATACAGAGAAACCCCGTCTTAAAAAAAACCAACAAAAACAAAAAACAAAAAAGGAGAGGTTCACAATAGTGAAAACAGATAAAGGAACGAGACATGAGCTAAAACCTTCCTCAGAAGGGATAGGAATCAAGACTTAGTTCTAATTCCAGCACAAACATTCATAAATCCTTCAAAAACTGAATGTACTTTTCCAATGTTTTAATTGTCTTCTCTTGTCTCATGACTAGCTTGCAGTTGGGCCATGGGAAATGAATGAGGCCATCAAGATTTCACAGATTTGTCCTTGAGCATCTAAATGCCTTCACATACAGTCTTTTCTAAAATCCAAATATAGTTTAAAAATATCATGTTACCAGTATCAGAGTCTTTTAATTTTAGGCTTACAGAGTCTGAGCAGTACTCAGTCATAGAGAACAGGCTCAGTTTAACCTAAATACGCGGCGACTGTTTAAGAGATAAGGAACAAACAGGTTCTACTAAAATAAAAGTAAGCAGACTCTCGAACTTATGAATTATAATCAGGGATGGTTGAACCTGTTTGATCAAAGAATATGCTAATTCTTTAAGCCAAAACCTAATGCCTTGTTGGAGATCTTGACACCATCAGGATCAAGATATGACTCCTGGTGACTCCAAACTGTTGGAAGGCAGCCATGATCTCCACTATACCAACAACACAGATGACTTTAAACTATTGGAATGCCAAAACCAATACTTCTGGTTCTTCAGCACTTAAACAATTTGAGTTGAAAGAAAAGTGGTGTGTATATAAGATTAAGGCTACTTAAAACATGTTCTATAAAAAGTGGTGAGGGTACACAAAAACTCAGATTACCAATTATTCAGACAATTTCTTGGTTGGAATTAGGATCATATACAGTGTGAGGGACAAGGGCAAGATGGAGCTCTTGAAGGTCATGAGTACACGTCGGATCAAAATTGATAAGGTACTTGATTTCTTGAAACAAGTACTGTGATCCTGATAAGGCAAGTCTCCTACTCCCCTGAGCTTGTTTTTGCATCTATAGAAATAGAAAATGATGATATCTGTACTGCTGACCTCACAGGATGTCATAAAACTCCACTGAGCTAATATATAATAAAGCAAAATAAGAAGCTCTAAAAATGAGTAGGATTTCAACTATGCTACCAGCATAGACGATCATAAATATAAAAGAAAACATTGGGCCACTGTGTAAATCAAATGACTGGAGGAAGAATTAAATGCATAATTGATACCATGTGAGTCATGGGAACTGATTTATGAACGGAAGTGAACACTGATAAGCAAGATGCACCTTCTCAGTAGTTGGAAAGACTTAATGACGGATTGAGCTTTTAGAGCCTGTCTTTAAAACATTTATTTCACTTTTAATTTTGTGTCTGTGTGTGGGTCTTTGCATCTGAGTGCAGGTGTCTGAGGAGAACAGAGATGTTGGGTCCCCCTGGAGCTGGAATCCTATGTGGTTTTGAGCTCCTCATCATGGGGGGCTGGGCCGGAAGTTAACTTGGGTCTTCTGGAAGAACAGTATACACTCTTACCCAGGGAGCCATTTCTTTAGCCTCTAATTTGTCTTTCTAAGTACACAAGAAATAACCTCCTAGCTATTCCCTTCTCCTCCACCCTAACCACCTCCTCTGTAAATAAACACATTACCAGCACCAGGGTTGCAGCGTGACCAGAATGACAGGCTAATCAACAATAGGAAACGATATTGCAAATACAGCTGAGGGTACAGTGCACACAAGAGCTTTGTCAAGTTCTTCTTATGAAACTTCCTGTCACAAACATCCTTTCAAAACTGGGACGTGCTGCCTGCCACTTTCCAAAGCACATCATCAGGGAGAATTAGAGAACCCTGTTTCTCATTATAATTAATTGGTCATAATAGGAACCTTAAACAATTGGGATCATGATGTAAGTATGACACGTACTTCCTTGGATGAAATCCTCCCTGAGCTACAGGAAATAGGTCAATAAGGAAGTATATGTGCCTCAGACACACAAGATGGACTGAAAAGACCAGTGGCAGATTCTCCACTAATAAGTGACCCCTGCTGGATTCCTGCCTGGTGAGACCTCAAAGAATTAATTTGTTTCCAAGAAAAACAAAGGTCACTCAGGACCTAATCCAAGTCTTAAGACACAGAAGACTATGGAGCTCGAGAGATGGTTCAGTAGTTAAGTGTACTGGCTGCTTTTCCAGAGGACCTGGGACCATGCGGTAGCTCCTAGTGAATCCACAGTAGCTGTAAGGCCTTGATAGGGAGGATTTGATTTCATGCCCTCTATCCTCTGGAACTCAATTAGGAAGTTGTTTGTAGTTGCAACTTTTTGCATTAAATGCTATTTTGAAATGATATACAGTCTGCGTTGTAACGGTATACACTTTGATGCTCATATTAAATAGACAGTCTGAAGTTTCTAGATGTAGAAAATAGAATATAAAAAGCTAGAACACTGATGAATTCTTTAAGAGTTAAAGACCTTGGAGAAAAGGTAGTAACAATAAACAGTCCACCCCTGAGAGCCCCTCAGATTGCAATAAAAATGCAGGGTTTGTGAAGACCAGGATGGGGGGCATAGATTAGAGTTTGGGGTCCCACATTAATTCAGATTCCCCCAAACAAACCTCAAGATGAAGTGGAAGTGGTTTGCTAAGGAAGCACTAAGAATAGGAAACAGCCAAGGAGAGAAAGGCTCTCATGTAAGGTCCAGTTAAGTCCTGCAGAAGGTAGCTTTTATCTGATCCTGCAGGCACACCTAAGATATGTCAGACCCCAAACTTGTTCCAACTGCAGGCAGGAAGCTGGGCATTCAGCATCTAACCACCACTGGAGGAGAGTAATCGCCAACACTCCGAGGTTATCTGAACATTTGCACAGAGGGTTCTGTCTGTGTAAAATGGTGCCAGTCGTTGGAGGACAGGTCTCAAACAAGAGCTGCAGGTCACACTACTAGAAGGAAACCTACCCTACTGAAGAAAAGGGTTGCCGTGGCATTCAAGAAAATCTGAGTGCCAACAGTGTCCGCTACAGGTTACTCAGCCTCAGGCTTGCAAAGACGGGGACTTGCATGATATTGATGGTGGAACCTATCCAAAAATAATGAAGAGGTTTTTATGATCTCCATGGACAGAATAAGTTATCTCGTTCTAGACTTGATAGGATGT
Organism: Microtus ochrogaster; assembly: GCF_000317375.1. Lineage (NCBI taxonomy): Eukaryota > Metazoa > Chordata > Mammalia > Rodentia > Cricetidae > Microtus > Microtus ochrogaster. Next base: position 2,228,280 of record NW_004949101.1, on the reverse strand, counting down.
CAACAGTCATTTCCTTCTTTTCTTGCATAGCTAAAGCTACATATCATGCCAGGTCTCTGCGGTCCAAGCTGAAAAAATAAACTAGAAATAGTCTTTGTGCATGCTGATGAAAATTAACACAAATCTGTCCAACATTCTCCTGTATAATAGATAACGAGTGCTCTGGCTCGCTGGTAATTTGGAGGCTATGATGCTTGATTTCAAACGAATTGCTGCAGAAGGATTACAATAACTATAGATTCAAGAGCAGTTGAATGATGTACCAACATTTTAACTCATCCCATAACCAGCGCTATACAACACATATATTTTTGCAAGCAGCTGATATTTGGTAGAAAATTACAAAAAAAACTTTGAAAACATATTAAAATAAATATTAACCAGCCTGTTCTTCACAAGAAAATGTCTGAACAAATATATACGGTAAAAACATATAGGATAATTATTTGTAATTGGACATGGACACTTAAACAATAGTGTAGTTAAAACAGATACTGGAACATTCTACATGACCCAAATAATTTTTATCAAGTAGCCTCAGTAGTGAGATCACTATCTATGTGACTGAAAAATCAATTATAGTTAGTAAAAATATTGTCTTCTCCTTTTTCTTATTGTTCATTCTGTGAGAGTCATAAAGAACAAATTTGTGGACAGGAGAGATGGCTGATCTGATAAAGGTGTTTGCCAAAGAGCCTGCCGACCTGAGTTTAATCCCAGTAGCCACATGGTGGAAGGAGAGAACTGGCTCCTGGAAGCTGTCCTTTGGCCTCCACAGGCACTCCATGAAATGCGTGCGCACAGGCACACACTATAAAACAGAGAAACATGCACACACACATTAATACATGAATAAATAAATGCAATTTAAAACATTTAAAGCAAATGTACTAGTCACTTTAAGTCATTTCTAAGGATAAATAAGATTATTTATGGATTATCTTCCTTTGTTCTCAGAGTCCTCTGAGATAATAGAATATGACACTGAATTATAAAGATCACTTGTAAAAAGTGGTCTTAAGATGCCATTGTGCTAGGCATGGTGGAGCATGCCTTTAATCCAGGGGTAGAGGCAGGCAGATCTTTGTGAGTTCAAGTCAACCAAGTCTATCTAACAAGTTCCTAGTCAGCCTGAGCTACACAGTGAGACCCTGTCTCAAAAACAAACAAGCAAACAAACAAACAAGCAGAACAAAAGACACAACTGTATACTGGTGACTTTTTTTGCTCAAGTCTATTTTACTTTTTTTTTAAATTATAACAAAAATACAGAACAGAAGGAAAAATAGTATAGGGTTTAGAGAGATGGCTCAGTGGTTAAGAGCACTGCTTGCTCTTCCAGAGGACCTGGGTTTAATTCCCACAACCTAATGGGGGCTCACAACCAATAGTTCCATTTCATGCGATCCAATGTCCTCTGCAGACACCAGGCAGGCAAATGACACACAAACCTGGAGTTAAAACAGTCATATACACAAAATTAAAAAAGATAAAGTTATTAAATAAACAGCAAGTATAGCACCTGATTATTGTGCATAGCTCTGCGTCTATAAAGTATCAAAGATTTTGAAAAAAAAGTCCTTTGGGTTAGTCAGTATTGGCTCACTACAATACCTGAGAGATCAACTTACAAAGTTTACTTTGGATCAGTTTTGGAGTTTCAAAGCATTCTCTTTAATGTAAGACATTAGTAGATGGTGTCCCTGTTTTCAACCTTTAGTGGAGGCAGCCCATTATGGTGGGGGCACAGGGCAGAGCAAAACCTTTCCCCTCCTATTGGGGAGTGAAAAGAGAAGGGGCTAGAACTTTACCTCCTAGGGTACATTTTCAGTGGCTGGAATCTCTCTCAACAGGCTCCATTCCTATAGGCTCTACCATTTCCCAACAACAGACTCTGGAGGAACAGTTAACATCTGAAGTGCAGGGCTAGAAAGATTGTGCAAGGATTAAGGACACTTGAAACTCTAGCAGAGGACCTGGATTTGGCTTCCAGTATCCACACTGTGGTTTACAACTGCTCAGATGATCCAATGCTGTGCTCTTGCTTCTGAGTCTCCAGGCACATACAGGTGTACATATTAACATGTGGGCAAAACACCTCTACTCTGCACATAAAGTCAAAATAAAATCTAATAGAGCTGTTAAAATGGCTTCTTGTCTAAATATCATCCAGAGATGGGTTGCTACATGGGCAGCAAGACAGAGAGGCTAAATCGAGACTCAGAGCAAGGAGTGTACAATCAGATTAAGGGAACAGGGTAGGGGGGAGTGTGATGGTAAAGCCACAGTGGCAGGGAAGGGGCTGTCATTGCCACAGTAGAACTCGTTAAATATGACTCTTGCCCATAATCTAGAGGCTGAAGCTATGGCTTAGTGGTTAAGAGCACTTGTTGCTCTTTCAGAGGACTTGAGTTCAATTCCCAGTACATACTGCATGGCTCTGACACCTTCTGGTTCAAATATAAAGATTCAGGCAAAACACTTATATATAGATCAAATAAAATGAATATTTTTTAAAAGCCTTTAATCTGGGCTGGGGAGATGACTCGGCTGGTAAAGTGCTTGTAATGCAAGTATCAGGACATGAGTTTGGATCAGCAGCATCCCCATAAGAGCTGGGCATGGCAGAGCACATCCCGGCTCCCAGTGCTGGGCGGGCCTGACAGGCAGACATCCCCAGACCTCACTAGCCAGCTAGTCTAGCTGAATCAACTAGCTCCAGGTTTATCAAAAGATAAGGTGGGGAGCAACTTAGGAAGACTCCTAACATTGACCTCTGGCCTCCATACACTCATGCATACATGTGCCCACAAGGGTTCATATGCACCTCACATGCAGACATGCATACACCCACAAACATGTACACATACACCTCATGTTCTTATTTGCTTTTGGTTGCTGTGATCGACGTCATAATCAAAAGAGACTTGGTGAAGAAAGGGGTTTATTTGACTAACAAGTTATAATCCATTATCTAGCAAAGCCAAGGTGGGAGGTGAGACCATGGAGTTGCTTCCTGGCTTGCTTCCCCCTAGCTTACTCAATTACCTTTCTTATACAGACTAGACCCACCTGTCTAGGTGTGGTACCACCCTCAGTGGTGGGCCTTCCTACATTAATCATTATTTTTTT
>NW_004949101.1:2214950-2224948 GCF_000317375.1 Microtus ochrogaster | reverse complement strand
TGTCTGTGTGTGTCTGAAGACCAGAAGAGGGCAGCAGACCTCATTATAGATGATTGTGAGCCACCATGTGGTTGCTGGGAATTGAACTCATGACCTTTGGAAGAGCAGGCAATGCTCTTAACCACTGAGCCATCTCTCCAGCCCAACACACTGCATTTAATACAAATCACAGTCATCTACATGCCAGGCATGTCCAGTCTCATAATCAAAGAACACAGGCGAGAAAAGTCAGTTTGGCTAAGAACAAAATGCAGATGAAGAAGTTTCTGCAGGAAGACCAAAAGATAGCTTCAACCACACGGATGCCAGCTGATTTGTCACTATGATTAGAAGCAAAATTACAACTGCTTCGTCAAAAAGACATCAGAGCTGGGATGGGGACATGAAAGTTCATTAGAATGCTTTACTGGATACCTTAATTAGCACATCAGTTAATAATAGAGACCCATTATGGTTCATCCAAATCTGGGTGGAGGTTTCTCATGGTCCGCTTTGAAAGAGGACAGAAGGAAAGAGCAAGACCAACAAAGCAGGGCTATGAAGGTCAGAGGCAGAGTTGCTGCCCTTTCTTCCTTGGAAAAATTGGAACGGTTTACTCGTAAAGTACTGGCCATAATGTCTACTTATGGCCAATATGGTAGGATGAGCACAGACACCTAAAGATTGCTTTAACTTAAAACCCTAAAGGAAGAAACAGAGAGAGGGAGAGAGAAGGAAAAACAGCTGCTAACAGCTACAATCCTTGCAGAGGGGACCAAAGTGTCAACTCATTTAATAGATTGAAAATAACCTGGCCTTAGTTTTGCTCACCAACTATTATCGCAGTCTCTTTAAAAATAGTTGAGAATGATTTACTTTACTATGCTATGTGTGTGACTGTTTTACCTGCATGTATGTCCCTCCTGTGTACCATGTGCATGCCTGGAGCCCAAAGAGGTCAGAAGAGGGCATCAGACTTCAGCTCTCCTGGGATAGTAGTTACAGGCTCGTTGTGGGTTCGGGAATTGAACCCAGGTCCTCTGGAAGAACAAGTACTCCCAGCAATTGAGCCAGCTCTCCAGCCCTCATCACAGTCTTTTAAAACGTCACCCGCTACATGTGTGGTACACAAACATACATACAGGCAAAGCACTTAAATACATAAAATAAAAATAATTAAAAAATATTTATTTTTTGCAATGATGACTTGAGAATCTGTCAATCCACTGAGTGTTCACTGATGACTCCATGTTTCTGAGCAAAAAAAAAATATATTTATTTTATTTCTCTCTGTGTGTTCTTGTGTGTGCACATGAACGTGGGTGCTGGAAAAGGCCAGAAGAGGGTTTTAGATTCCTTGGAGCTGAAGTTACAGATGGTTGTAAGCTGCCATGTGGGTGTTGGGTGTTGAACCCCAGTCTTCTGGAAGAGCAGCCTGTGCTCTTCTTAACTGCTGAGCCATCTCTCCAGCCCTCAGCTAAGTCTTTTGAGGCAGAAAGTTATTACAGAATCTACTAGGAGCACGGATGATGGCAGGACTGAGTGATTACATAAGTCACTTCACTAAAAATTATCTCCATTGTGCTATTTTGCAGACAATCTTTGTTGTTGTGCCCCCACCCCCAAAACCAAACAACAACAAAAGCCCAAATAAATAAACAGAAGGGATTAAGTATCTTCAACTCCTTGTGCAGAATACTACATCTGACTTCTTTGCCAAGCGCCTGCTTTCCCACTTCTCTAACTAAAACTGTTTTCTTCTTTCGACATTTCCTTGCAAGGGCTGTTCATTCACTAAAACCCCAGAGAAGTGTTTGAGGTTGCAGCAAGGGTATTAAAACCACGTGATTGTGTAGCAAGAAGAGTGACCTTTGAAGTTCCTGTTTGACTAAATTTCTGACAAGGAAGGAGGAAATGCAGTGCTGGGTATCTTGTTCGTCCAATTTGCTGATGTCTGGTGATTTACTACCAGGAAATTGTTATATTGTTCTTTGGAACCTGGGCCGGCTGTGGTAACCCAAACAACGGCCTCTCATGCGGGCCTTTGAAATGAGTCTCAGTGTTCAGCTTCCTGATGAAAGAAAAAAGCGGGCGCTTGCAGTCCCTGCAGAGTCTCACACTCTCCACAAACCAGACTTCCCTTTGCGGCAAAGAATCAGAAAGCTAGAATTTCTATACAGCTAGTAAAAACCAACGGCAGCAAGCGGTAACAGTCGGGTATGGTCATCTCTACACTGTCTCGCTTTCATATTCTCCCTAATGGTTTATTTTGGCCCATTTTCATAAGATACACATTCACGGTCATGGCAGGTATTAGCTCCCATCCCGGCAAAAAAAAATATCTCTCTTGTTTTAAATTTAGGTCAGAAGACAACTTTGAGGGGTCTATTCTCTCCTGCCACCATGTGGGCAGAACTCAGATCGCCAGGCTTGGTGGCAGGTGTCTCCCATGCCTTGTAAGTAAATAAATAAGTGAAATCAAAATTTCAGAAATGAAAAGGAACTGGATAAAATTGCATCCAATGGCTCACAGAGTTCACTGGATAGGTGGGCTGCACTGGGCAGTTAGGGCAGATCTTTTAAACTGCTAGGTCCTGGTGTCCACTAGGGAACCACACAACTGAATGTGGTTTTTCAAGAGGAACTAAACTCACTGAAACACAGCTTAGGGGACAGTTAGCAGTTGCCAGCAGCACTTATTCCTGCCCTGAATGGCTTCGGTGATAGAGCAAGGGACCGGGTGTCCAGCTCAGAGCAGCTCAAGGGCCAATTGCCCACTTCAGACGATTTAATGGGAGCCTTTCATGTGCCTACCTTCAAAAGTTAACCTCTCTCCTTCTTCGGCAAAGATCATGTTCCAGAGAAGCTGGAGGTCATAAGGCCTTAGACTCTCAGAATCGCTGCTGTCTGGCTGTCGGAGTTCTTTCATTATTACCTCCCCTGTGATCACTCGCAGGCATAACAGGGAAGAGATTAAATCCCTGCCCTTAGCCAGTCCTTCTCTTGGCCCAGACCCTTACATCCTGTTTACAACTGAGCTGCCCAAACAATTGTGTAGACAAGAAATTCAGATTGCATCACTGGTCCTTCAGGGTCCCCCTTCACACTGCAGTGGTCAGAGCACCCCAACCTCAGTCTGTAGCTCTCCAAGCTAGACACAGGCATCCCTACAGCACACTCTCACTGTTTTCTCTGGAGGGTCCGTCCCCTGATGTGCCTGTGAGTAGGTTGAATGGGTGCTTCCTTATCAGCCCAGCCAATTGTTCTGAAGTTGCAGATTCCAAACTTATTTTTGCCTTATTCTTTGCCTATTTTGTCTTTACCCATTGTACTTCTCACCTGACACCATTTGCAAAACAACACCAACAAAACAAATTTTCTGTAGACCAGGCTGACCTCAGACTCTGAGATCCAACTGCCTTGGCCTTCCAAGTGTTGGCATCAAAGGCGTACACCACCACCACCTGGCTACAAAAGAAAGTTCTCAACTAGGAATGTAAAGAGATAGCTCATTGATTAAGAACACTCTCTGCTCTTTCAGAGAACTTGAGTGTGGTTCCCATCACCCACGTCACCTGTAACTCCAATTTCAGGAGATCTGATACCCATTGGCCCCTGAACTAACACGGTGCACATAAACTTAAGTGGGTACCTACACATCAAAATAAAAAAGCTAGGTGGCAGAGGTGCATGCCTTTAATGCAAGCACTAAGGAGGCAGATGCAGGTGAATCTCTGTGAGTTCGAGGCCAGCCTGGTCTACAGAGTGAGTTCCAGGACAGCCAGGACTACACAGGGAAACCCTGTCTCACAAAACTAAAATATAATAAAATTAAATAAATGTTACAAAACTCCTGTTTACTTTTGCTTGTTTAGGCAACAATATCCACCTGCAGTCCTCAAGCAATGAGTATTTCTCAGACACTCCTAGAAACCTTATCTTTTCTCTAAGACACTTGAAACTGAGGCCTGTTTCTGTGAGCACAGGAAGCAACTGCTTGATTTGTTTGCTTGTGTCTCCAGAGGTGCTTGTCAGCTCTGCCTTCTCAAGAAGAGCTGAATGGCTCCAGTGGCAGAATTAGTCAGGTCCCCAGGGCCTGAAACAAAGCTTTGGAATGAAATTAGGCAGAGATGATGTAACCTACCTGACAAAACGAGGATATTCTAAAGAAAGACAAACATCTTCCCCTTCCATCATCAGGCTATTGAAACAAGGCATCCTCAGGACCTGCAATTTTCCAGGAGTCTCCTGTGCTGGGAAAAGGAAAAGGAAGAAACCTGTGTCAGCTAGAGAAGGAACTTGCTCAAGAGACATTCACAGAGTGCTGAGAGCGTATCTGACCACTTTGACCAGGGCTGCTTACCTGCTACGGTACTCTGACCCTCCTTAAACCCAAGCCTCATTCAGGACCCAGAAGAGAGACTGGTGGGGAGGGAGATAGGAGTATGTATGTGTGTGTCGGGTGTGGGGGGTGTTATCAATAGGTATCTTTACCCCTCTTCCAAGTATAGTCACATTGAACGAATCTGTTGCTGCTTTTCATTGTTACTTGTTCAATTAATTGACTTGTTCAACAACAAGGGTGGCTGTTGCTCCTGGCTCATCTTGTAAGGTGGTCTGACAAATTGCGAGGACTGGATAAGGTTTCTTTCCAGGAGACAGGCCCCTCTTCAGGCTGCAAGTTGCTTCCCATTGGTGCTGGTTAGCTTTAACTGTCAACCCAAGACACTCTAGAAGGCCAACCCGAGACAATCTAGAATAAAGTGGGAAGAGTCTTAACGGGGAGTTATCTAGATCAGGTTGGTCTCAGGCCTGGCTATCGGGGAGCACCTTGCTTAATAACTGAGGTGGGAAAACCTGTAGAGAGAGCCCGCCTTTTGGGGGTGGGACGGCTCGGGCAAATGTTTATAAATTGGGGGGCACAGACGCTGGGGCCTTTTCCTGTTTCCTGTTTCGGTGCATCGCTGGAACTCCGGTTGCGTGAGTGTGCTATTTACATTAAGGTTGTATCATCTTATACCAATTTGTCTGTATTAATCCAATCCGCCTTCAAAAACCTACCCTGAATGTGCACAGCACCATTTCATGGGCTAGACCCTGATGCATAAGAATAGAGAAAACTAGCTGCCTAGCAAGCAAGCAAGCAAGCAAGCAAGCAAGCAAGCAAGCAAGCAAGCAAGCAAGCAAGCAAGCATGTGTTTATTCTCTCTTGCCCTTGGCTGTCTTTATGATGTGCCAGTTGCTTCAAGCACCTGCCGCGGCGCCATCTCTGCTGTGATGGACTGTACATGCAATTCTGAGCCAAATCAACCCTTTCCCCTCTTGAGTTGCTTTTGGCCAATTATTCATCAGAGCAACAGCACTGGAACTAGAACAGTTCAGCGTCCAGTTCCCCTCTATGCTGTTCCTCTTCACACCTCCATGTTCCTCTCTTATAGGCCTTTCCTGCCCCCCCCCCTTTTATGCTCTGAAATGATGGATCAGCCAGACGATTGCAAACTTTGTGTGAGAGTTAATTTTGATTATCAACTTAACATGATCTAGAATTAACATGAAGCAAGCTTTGAATTATTTAGTTAACTGACCTGGGTAGAAGGCCAAGAAAACCCCTGAGCTTCTGGGACATTTTCTCCTTTGGGGCAGGCCTCTATCCTGACTAGTGAGAACGGATTAGTAAGCACACCACCAGATTAGTCAACTGATTTGGACAACAGAGAGACGTGCTCTTACTGTCTCCCACGGCTCCCCAGTAGGATTGTGTACCTTGCCTTGGTGAATGATTGGCCTGGTTAAGAGCCTTTGTCTGGTCTTTCTTCTTCATCCCACTCCCTACCTCTTGCTGCTTTGGGATTATTTCCCAAAGGTATTTCATAAATAAACCTTTGCACTCTGTCCTTATCTCAGAGTATTTTAGGATTTGGCATGCTAGGTCATGTGGTAACTCTATTTTTAACTTCTTGAGGAGCTTCAAAACTGCTTTACGCAGTGGCTGCGTCATTTCACACTCCCATTAATAATGAGAATTTCAGTTTCTCCACATCCTCATCAGTACTCATTATTGTTTGTAGTGATGTTTCAATTGTATTTTAATAAATAAAGCTTGCCTGAAGATCAGAAAGCAAAATAGCCAGCCACTGGCTCTTACCTCTACCTCAGTCCGAAATGGCAATCCTGCCTCCAGGAATCTCAGAATGAGACTGTGTGTAAGAGCTGTCTCCTCCTGTCTTATATGTCTCTCCAGGGATTAAAGGCGTGCACCACTACTGCCTGGTTTCTATGGCAAACTAGTGTGACTATTGGAATTAAAGGTGTCTGCCACCACTGCCTGGTCTGTAAGGCTGACCAAGGTGGCTGTTTGCTTTCTGATCTTCAGGCAATCTTCATTTATCAAAATGCAATAGAAATATCACTATAACTGTTGGTCTTTTAAGTAGAGCCAATTTAGGGAGCATGAAGTATTATCTCATTGCAGTTTTGATTTTTATTTGTCTAAGAACTAAAGATGTTAAACATCTTTTCATGTGTTTATTGGCCATCTGTTTATTTTCTTTGGAAAATGTTTATTTGAATTCTTTGGCCATTTATTTTTTATTTATTTCATGTTTTCAGATTTTGAATTTTTATTTTATGCATAGGAGTGTTTTGCTTGCATAAAGGTATGAGTGCCACATGCATTCCCATGCTTTCAGAGGTCAGAAGAGGACATCAGATCCATGGAACAGGACTTACTGAAGGTTGTGAGCCGCCATGATGTATAGTGTGCAAGACCTAGCATGTGAAAAGTCCCAACTTAGATCCTTCCAACCATAAAAAATGATAAAACACTACTTCTAATAATAATAATAATAATCTAAATACTAACCCTACCTCATTTTTAATGACTGTGCAATAGTCCATGATAGGGGTGTTATATTGTTTCCATGCTGGCAAACCATGTTGGTTTCTTCTTACTTTTTTTTTCTGCTATTATAAGCAATAGTCTAAGTAATACAACTGTACAAAACTCATAACTTAGGTATTCTTATAATATTAGTTCCAAAGAGGAAACACAGTCAATGGACATTTAAAATGTAAGTGGATATTTTCAAGTTATTGTCTCAAATTGCCGCCCCAACTTCCATTCACGAAACAAGATCTCAGTATTGTTTACACAACACAATTGAATCTTATGCCTAATTGCATCCAGAGTCCTTGGATAGAAAGTATACAATTGATTGCCTGGGACCTAAACACTTTTCTACATACTTGTATACTGGAAAAACAAAATATGCATAATGTTCAGAAAATATTTTTGATGACTATTCTTTTCAAGTGTATCCATTTTTTCCTCAAAAGACTTTATGACACACTAGAACATTTATAATGGAAAGGATGGGTAAAAAAAAAAATCAATGTTGGCAAGCATGCAGAGCAGCAAGAACTCATACAAATGGTAGAGCTGAACAATATTTCAGTGATTTTAGAAAATTATTTGATGGACTTTCCTGAAACCAGACATCAGAGCTGACCATTCAGCTTTTAAACATAATCAACAGAATTCTTGACATGTCATCTACCAAGATAATTCTACTGTGTTTGTGGTAGCGATATTTATGTTAGCCCCCACCTGGACAGAGGACACAGTGCCCATATATGTGGCATGTAGGCACGCTGAATCCTTCAAATTGAAGGAGATTAACGTGGCTCAGAAGCAGGATTCCTTCAACTACCTTCCTGTCTCTGGAAGTCTACACAGTAGATAAAGAGACCGTGACTAGGAGATGGCAGGGGACTTCAGAGTACGGGTAATATTGTCACTTTGGGGTTTTGGAAGTTGGCTTCCAGGAGTGGCTTGAGAGGTAATGGAATAGTTAAGAGGCAGGGCCTAGTAGAAGGAACTCAGGTCACTGGCTGCTGTCCTTGGGGACAACTGATGCTGGTCTCCTGGCAGGAGTTAGTTCTCCCTAGATGGAGTTGTTTCAAAGAGCACGACTCTTTCCTGGATCTCTCTGACTTTCCCTTATGTCATGTGACTGTTCTCTTCTGCCCAGCGCCCGCCTTGTGATACCATCCTCCCTGAGGCTCTCCCTGGAAGCCAAATTGCTGGGGCCTTCTGATCAATTCTGGGTGGCCAGCCTCTAACACTAAGCTAAACAAGCTTGGGTTTTCCTTACACCTTTTCCAGACTAGGCAAATAGATTAATAAAACAACCAGGTGTGTGAATTTTTGACCATGAGATCTGTTCTTTTATAACTGAATCATTTTTCTGTGTGTACACTATACCTTAATACAAGGTTATTGAAATGGGAAACAGCAAACGGTTCTGACTCTGGCTTCTGACATTTTCTGAAAGCTTTGACTCTATCTTTAAACTTTATGGCTTCAAATCAATAGCAAAATAGTGGTTCAGGCTACTCTTGTCTATGGCAGCATGCACTGAACCCACAAAAGTGACATAAGAGCTTGCGCTTGTTCTAAAAATGCCCCTTCCAGTTGCCAACTAAAGTCCTTCTAGGTGACCTTATTATGGCGTTACTTCATTAAATACCTGTCCTGATGATATCAAAGTCTGCATTCCAAAGTAGAAACTGAGCTAAGACCTGGCTGTTTCCTTACACTGCCTGAATCTGAGGCATCCAGTCCCTGGTACAGCAAACAGCTGTCACAGTCAGCTAAGGCTTTCTTTGTGTGGATGCTCGGTGCCCTCATTCCACACCCCTTTCTCACCCTGGTTGGCTAAATCGGTGTAGGCATTTGTCCACACACTCACATTTGCCTTCTATCTCCACTGTTTGCCAGGCCATTGAAGGTAGGGAAACTCTGGGCAGTGGTGGCGCACGCCTTTAACAGAGCACTTGGGAGGCAGAGGCAGGCGGATCTCTGTGAGTTCGAGACCAGCCTGGTCTACAAGAACTAGTTCCAGGATAGGCTCCAAAGCTACAGAAAAACCCTATTTCAGGGGGTGCGGGGTGGGAAGTAAGGAAACCAATCACACATTTGAGTCACAGACCTGCCGTTTGAGGGACAGGTTTCTGAGCTGTCTCTAAAATGTGACAGAAACCTTCCAGCTGCTTTGTCATATCCTAAGGGTACTGAAAATTTGAATGTGAACCTCTTCAAATGACTTTTTTTTTTAAAAAAAAAGAAAAAAAGAAAAACAGTGTTAGTACTGGGGAGATGGCTCATCGGTTAAGGGCACTTATTGCTCTTCTGAAGAACCAGAGTCAGCTTCCAGCACCCACGCGGGTGGCTCACAAGCCTAAGCAGCTCCAGTTCTGGAGGACTGACTCCTATTTTGCCCTTCAACAGTCACTACAAGCACATAGTGCACTTACATATACCAGGCAAAGCACTCATTGTCCTAGGGTTTTATTGCTATGAAGAGACACCATGACTACAGCAATTCTTTTAAAGGAAAGCATTTAATTGGGGCTTGCATACAGGTTCAGAGGTTTAGTCCATTACCGTCATGGTGGGAAGCATGGCAGGATGCAGGCAGACATGGTGCTGGAGAAGGAGCCAAGAGTTCTACATCTGGATTGACAGGCAGCAGAAAGATAGAGTGACCCTGGGCCTGGCTTGAGCTTCTGAAACTCTGAAGTGCTCCTGCCCCCCACCCACCTGCGCAACACAGACTTCCTCCAACAAGGCCAAACCTCCAATAAGGCCACTCCCTGTGAGTCTGTGGGGTGCCTACAGCTATGTGGCAGTGGACAGATCCCCGCACCCAGCAGAGGATGTAAGGAGGTGATGGGGGACAGAGGTGAGCCAGACCATCGTGATGGTGAGAATCTTGCAGCCTGGCAAACTGGCAGCCAGAGTATGTCTTTATTTATACAGAATTTAGTAAGCAGGGATACATTCATGTCGTTCTAAAACATAGATCATATCATTTTTGGTTTTGGATTTGTGTTTTGCTTCCTTTTGCTCATCTTTTAGTCATCACTAAAAAACTATGACAGAACAGCGTTGTCATTTCCAATTTTCCAATCATTTTTCCTCTCAAGTTTTTTTTTTTTTTTTTTTTTTTTTTTTTTTT
>NW_004949101.1:2204674-2214810 GCF_000317375.1 Microtus ochrogaster | reverse complement strand
GGTCCTGGAACTAGCTCTAGTGGACCAGGTTGGCCTCAACCTCACAGAGATCCGCCTGCCTCTGCCTCTGCCTCCTGAGTGCTGGGATTAAAGGTGTGCGCCACCACTGGTTCCTTCAAGTTTTGACATCATTGATAAACAGACTTATCTTTATAATCATTCTTACTCACTAACCCCATAACCCAACTTTTAAGACTCTAGAGGCATATGCCAGCCTATTCTCAGGATGGTAGCTTTTGTGGCTACAAAGACACTAAACAAAAACAAAATCTCCAAGATAGTCCAGGCAGATTGCACAAACAGTGTATCATTAACTCTTCATGGTCACAGTGCTCAAGAAATATCCTCAGGCCACAGCTCCTGCAGTTATTATTCAAATTCTGGCATAATACAATGTTTACATTTTATATCTTTATAAAATGTGTTTATAAGTCTAATCCTGGCTTTCCGCCGTTCCTTGGTCCCATGACGTCACAGCGGCTCTGCATGTGCTAAGTCTTCTAAGAAAGGGAGGTCCTGACATCTCATTCTTTATCATCTTTCCACTCCATGCTTTGCTCATTGATATCAGTCTCTGTGTATGGCTGGGATAACTTCAGCGAATCTGACTTTGTTGCTGTATACGCCACGTAATTGCCTGAGTGTATAGGGGGAAGAGGTTTGCAGTCTGAACTGTGGCCCACTCCTCTAGCCCACCAAACCTTGTTGACCTTTTGAGTTTACTTTGTTCTGAATAACTTGGTCCTGCATAAGTCCAGGGACAGATGTTTCAAGAATGTCTCATAGCCTCATAAAGAGACCTCTGGTTATGGGGTCCATTTTCATCCAAACCATACACATAACTTGTTTTGTTTCTCTCTCTATGTATCCCTAGCTGACCTGAAACTTGCTACACAGACCAGGTTGCCCTGGAACTCAGAGATCTACCAGCCTCTGCCCCTGAGTACTGGGATTAAAGGCGTGCACTACCATGCATGGCCAATGTATGGCAAAAGCTTAAAATAATAAAATAAAAGCCAATTTTATAGATAGATTTCACTTAACATAATAAGTAGCAGCCAAGCAGTAAAGGGTACAATTTAATAAGTTAGTAAAAGATAACTATGTTTGTGATCGGAAATCCATGGCTCAAATGAAACACAAAACATTTCTTTTATTCCCCAAGACTTCTCAAACTCCCAGTGGTGCCCCTTCCTCTCTGCCTCACCTTATGGTCAGTGTGGACTGGTTATCCCTTTCTGGAATAAACTGGCATTTGGATAAGTGAATACGATGACAGCCCACATCAAAGCATGTTTCACACGCACAAACAAACATATACACCGACATGCTCAGATACACACATTTGCACCTGCACAGGCTCCATTCTAAGAGGGTCCCTTCCTGTACACCAAGCAAGCAGTGTCAGGTGGCTCTGGAGAATATCTCATGAGCCTCGGCCATAAACCCAGAACAAGGAACGGAGCATGAAAGGCATCTGAAAACAGGGTTGTTCTCAGTCCTCTCAACAGGAGGAGCGGTGGGTCACGCACAGCAGCACGGCAGCACAGCAGCACAGCAGCACAGCAGGCAATGAAGGTCTCAAGTCATCCAGGGGAAAGCGATGGGTGGTGGTAGTTAACAGTGAGAGCAAAAGCAGCTTAGTCCACTGTGGGCGTTTGTTGAGTCACAGGTCAAGTGACTTCAATGACAGGAATTTATTTCTCTTGGTTTCGGACATTAGATCTCCAGTATCAAGGTACTGGCCTCTTGGTTTCTCTGAGGCCTTTTGTCCTTGGCTTGCAAGTGACTGTCGTCTCCCTAATAAGGTCTTCCCTTTTGTATGATTCTGTCCCAATGTCCTTTTCTCCTAAGGACAAGTTGTTATATTGGATTAAAGTCTATTCATATGACCTGATTTCTTCATATCTACTTCTCTGAAGAGACCTTGACTCCTCTTATTGTTTGGATACGATTTTTGCTTCCTGGGGCTTGTGTGCTAGAAGCTTGGTTTCCTGTGTTTCGGCAACTTTAAAAGATAGCTTATAGCTTGGAGGTGATTGGGTTATTTGAACTGCTGATCTTGGACGGCTTGGTGGAATTCCTTCTCAAGGAATCCCCTTGTGAATGTATATATAATAAAGCTAGACTGGCCCCTCCCAGCTCTCTGGATGCCTACCCACATTCCATCTCTCTGAAACTTATTTTTGTCATGTTGCCAAAGTGTGATGCAACCAGGGGACCCTCACAAGAAACCTCCAACACTGTGAGCCAAGTAAACTTCTTTTCTTTATCAGCTTCTCAGTCCTGAGTATTTTGTTATATTAACAGAGAGTGGGCCGATAAGCCCAATACAATTGCGTTCTGAAGATTTGGAGGTTAGGGTATCAATATATGCAGAAGGGGGATATAAATCAATCTATAACACCCACAAAGGCAAGGGACTGATGATTTGCTGTGGCCTGGGGTGTCATGTGACTCCTTGACAGAACAGAGAATAAGGTATCAGAAGCTCCCTTTGGTTCTAGACACCAGTGTTGAAACCTCAGCTCCTGTGAGAGTTTTCTCAGCATGGTTATTGGTGAATTTAGAAGTTGGCTTGCCTTTATTCCTTGTCTTGCCTCTAGGTAAGCAACTCTTTACATAAGCCAACTATGTGGCTTTTCCTGAATACTGAAGACATCATACACGTTGAGTTAGAACGGATTGTGTACTTACAAGTAGGTGGATGTAGGGAGGAAGTGTTAAGAAATAAATTCAGGAGGTGGTGGCGCACTCCTTTAATCCCAGCACTCGGGAGGCAGAGGCAGGCAGATCTCTGTGAGTTCAAGGCCAGCCTGGTCTACAAGAGCTAGTTCCAGGACAGGAACCAAAAGCTACAGAGAAACCCTGTCTCGAAAAATAAATAAATAAATAAATAAATAAATAAAAAAGCCAAAAAAGAAATAAACTCAGGGACTGGGCAATAGATTGATGGTGGAGCGCATCCCACCATATCCAAGGTCCTGGCTTTTGTCCCCAGTATCACGGGAAGAAAAAAAAAAGAACTGTTGTCTTAAGTAAGGTTGGCAGTAGTCCCAAATTCCTTTTTTTTTTCTTGTTGTGGCAGTTAAGTTACCAGTAAAATCAGACAATTGAATCATTATAAAAAGAGTTATTATTAAATTCTTTTATAGTGGTGCTTAGAAACTCTTGGGCATATAAGCCAAGAGTGCCCAATTGTGTGTGTGTGTTTTTTTAATATAAAGTCCCCCTGAAGGCATGCAGAAATAGTGAGACACAGGACAACAGACTCTGGCTCCTGTGGGATCATGTGTTTCAGCAGCTGATAGGGGAGTTTGTCTGGCTCAGGCTTTTCTAAATATAACATCTGCCAAGTTTCCTCCAAAGGGTAGTCTCAGCCCAAGAGAATGAGACAAGAGAGCTCTTAAAGGAAAGGGCTCATCAGCAACAGAAGAGGAAACGTGTGTCTCCACCTTGTCCAGGAAGTGAAGGTTCACAGGTCAGGAAGCTTTCTCTTTATGCCTGGTTAATCCAACTTAGCACAGAAGGAAGGTTTGTGAAAGCGCCATTGGCAAAGAATGACACTTTTCTGAGGAAAGAATGGTCAAGGGTTAGTTTCTCTCCGGTCATTTCTGCAGAACCTGCAGATTTGTGGTGCAAGGGCCAGAGTTCACAAAGAGGCAGATTCTGTGAACTTGTTCTACATTCTGTTAAATTATATGCATGCATATATACATGGATATTTGAGTATGTTTCCAAGTGTGAATATATACATAGATATTTGAGTATGTTTCAAGTGTGTGTGTGTGTATGTGTATGAAAGTTTCCAAAATGTAAAAATTCAATTTTGTACAAGGTTTTGTATTTCTAGCCTCCCTTCAGGGAATGGGAGATACAGTGCTCCTGAGTCCTGGGAGGTCCTGACTGTTGAGAACTGAGCTGAAGTAACGGGTTTGTTTACTTTAAGTAAGGTAAGTAAGTTTGTAAGTAAGTAAGTAAGGTAAGTTTGTAAGTAAGTAAGGTAAGTTTGTTTACTTTAAGTAAGGGGCAAGGTATTTTCCTCAATTCACTCCTGTTCCAATCCACCTTACCCCTTTTCTGTGTCTAGGCTAAATATGAATTTTGCTTGTTTTTTCTTTTTATCAACGTTTTATTATGAATTTAAAAGCTTCCGCTCCAATCGCTTGTGTTCCATTCTTTTCCCCACTGTTCTTTTTTAAGGTTTCCTTTTCTCTTCTCACAAGCTCCTTTCTAGTTTCCTGACCTCTGATTGGTCAGGTTTTTTGTGAAATGGTCTCAGGTCTCCTGAGCTGGCCTAGAAGTTTCTAGGTAGCTATGGGTGGCCCTGTACTCCTGCTCCGCCTGCCTCCAAGCGGCAGGTGTGGGTCACTGGGCAGGGCTTCCTGATACAAGCTGTTAACTGTTAACTTACTCATCCACAAGGGAAATAAAGTCTCCTTTGGATACTTGGCATACGCTTTTAAACCTTTAAAGTCTGTACTCTCTTTTTATGTACTGGATTGCATGTGAGAATTAATTTTCTATTTAAAAAGTCCTCAGTTGATACCATCTGCTAGGATTACTCTTGCTGTGATAAAACACCAGGACCAAAGCAACTTGGGGTGGAAAGGGTTTATTTCAGCTTACACTTCCACAGCACTGTTTATCATTGAAAGAAGCCAGGACAGGCACTCAGGTAAGGTAGGAATCTGGGGCAGGAGCTGATGCAGAGGCCATGGAGGAGTGCTACTGTCTGGCTTGCTCTACATGGCTTGCTCAGCCTGCTTTTTTATAGAACTGAGGACCACCAGCCCAGGGGTGACACCACCCACAATGGGATGGGCCCTTCCATATAAATCTCTGATTAAGAGGATGCCCTACAGCCTTGCCTACAGCCCAATCATAGGGAGGCATTTTCTTAATTGGGGTTCCCTCCTTTTTGAAATGACTTTAGCTTGTGTCAAGTTGATATAAAACAATCCAGCACACCGTCTGATAAAGAGAATCTCCAGGCAGAAAAAATTACCACAAATGTGTTGAGGTAAAAGCAAGTTAAAGACACACCCTTAATCCCAGCACTTGGAAGGCAGAGGAGGGCAGATTTCTGTGAGTTCCAGGCCAGCTAGGTCTACAGAGTGAGACCTTGTCTCAAACAGCAATAAAGCAAAATCCTGAGGCAAGAAAATTAACTACAATTGCAAATGTATGAAATAATTTCAACAAAAGAAGAGGGAGAATACATGAGTAGAGTCTAGGAGATCAAGATCAAAACAGGATTCTTATAATTCATATGACATATTTACAATTATTGTAGTGGCTTGAATAGGAATGGCCCCATAGGCTCATATTTTCAAATGCTTGGTCATTATAAAGTAGAGCTACTTGTCAGGAATTAGGAGGTGTGGCCTAGTTGGAATATGTGTGGCCTTATTGGAGGAAGTGTGTTTTTGTGTTCCTGGGGGTGGACTTTGGGGTTTCAAATGCTTTCTCTTCCTGCTGCCTGTGGATCCGGATGTAGAACTCTTAGCTCCTTCTCCAGCACTATGTCTGCCTGCATGCTGCCATGCTCCCCATCATGCTGAGAATGGACAAAAATAGACTTTGAAAATGCAAGCCAGCTCCAATTAAATGCTTTCCATGTAAGGGTTGTCATGGTATCTCTTCACAGCAACAGAACACTAACTAAGACAATTATAAATAATAATATAATTCATAAAGGCATCCAAGTAAACAATGCACTTTGCTTAATTAGCGTGTCAGCCTTAGCTCCTCCACTGTAATAAGAACACACTGTATTATATATTTCAGTGATGGTGGAATCTGTGTGCAGTTGGCATTGTAGAGCAATTTCCTCAGAGTGTATACATCCAGTCCTCCAGCTTGTTAAGACTCGGGATGGTCCAAGGGGAGGCTCATTATGATTCCAGAAGTGAACAACTGAGAAATATCAGAAGTCCCTGAGACTGGCCAGACACACTAGCTTCCTCCAGTCCCACGTGTGTATATAATCAACAAGAACTGAGAGACACCCTCAGCCAGGACAAGTTTCCCGGGAGTCTCACAAACGAAGCTGTCGGGAAGAAAGGGAGCAGCTGAGCTGCCTTACAGAGGCAGAGGGCAGCTCATTGCCTGGGAAAAGGCACACTTCAGCCTGTTAAGCTCCTGCAAGTACAGTGAACTCAGAGTCTTCAGACTTTGTGAGTTGTCACCCATGTTTGGGTGTACTTTTGATAAGACAGCTGCCTTTGAGTCATTTCTGCTCCTGTAAGTAACCCCTCACCCACATTCTTGGACGTAACCCAATAGAACTCATTGGATCACCCAGTTGGACTTTGGTGGTATGCTTATTTTAGTCTGTCATTGGCTCCCTATCCGGGGCGAGTGGGTGTTTGTTCACGTGTCCCTGGGAATAGTGTTGCACAACAACACGCTGGTAAGGAAACTTTGTACTATTTATTCAGTTTTTCTGGAAACCCAAAACTATTCTAAAAACTAAAATGCAAATGAACAAGTAAAACAATAAACAAAATAGGAAAATTGAGCTCTACCACTTTTTGGGACTTCAAGGGTTCTATCCTGCAACGAACAACTGTCAAATTAATAACAAAACTCTAAGCTAACTTCTGTGTATAGTGGAATGATAATACCTTTAAGCTAGTTACTGTCCCTAAAAGAACTCTAGACATAAGATCTGGGGTTTCTCTCCAGAGGGAGGGAAAATACTGAGAGAAAGGAAAACAAACCAATAAGCAAACCTGAGTCTGACTGTGGAGACCATTCCGAGAATAACTTCCGATTTGCCTAAACGAATACCTTCAAGGGCTGGTAGAAGTCACCGGTGAACTTTATTCTTCATGGTCCAAGCAGAGGTGATGCAAAGTTGGTATTGTACCCATGGGAAATACAGAGAATTTGTGTGGTGAAGCAAATGAGTCTAACTCCTGGGACTGCTCTTTCTACATGGTATCATGGGACACTTTTCTTTGGGAGACAGGACACACACACACACACACACACACACACACACACACACACCTGTTCACCCCAGGTAGGAAACAACAACAGAATAAATTAACAATACTACTGAAGTCCAACTTGGCAAACCAATGAGTTTATTGGGGTTACTTACAGGAAAGTGGATGAAGGGTTACTTTCAGAGTCAGAGACAACTCAAAGGAAGTTGTGCCACTGAAAGCCTGCCCCAGCATGGGTGATGGCTCAGAAATACTGGAACCCAGGATCTCACTACAGCTCATTACCCAACATGAAGGCAGCTCACCAGGTTGCAGTGTAGAAGGAGCTGCGGGCTGCTTCCTGCCACCCGGCTCCCGGCTACCAACTAGCTTTACACCCAAAATAACAACACACAAATTGTATTCATTTAAACACTGCTTGGCCCATTAGCTCTAGCCTCTTATTGGCTAACTTTCACATCTTAATTAAGCTATTTCTATTAATGTGTGTAGCACCATGAGGTGGTGGCTTACTGGGAAGATTCTAACCTGCGTCCATCTCAGAGAGGAAAGCTATGGCATCTGTCTCATTGCCTTCTTCCCAGCATTCTGTTCTGTCTATTCCGCCCACCTAATTTTCTGCCCTATTAAAAGGCCAAGGCAGTCTCTTTATTAACCAATGAAATAGATGACCCTCCTACATCATTGGAGAGTGTTTCTTTCAGGCAAATCAGCTGATCTACATTTCCTTAGCAGTCTCTATTGTTTATATGTTCTGAGAGGTGGAGAGCTAGTTCATTTGATTGGTTCCGGGGACTTCTTGAGGCTTCTGAGTTGTTTACTTCCTGAGTCTTTAGCAGTCTCCTCAAGAATTTCCCAAGTATTTAAGACTTACTGAGTCTTAACGAATTTATCCCCAATATAGAATATTTTAAACTGGGGCAAATCATCATGCAGCACATGGTATAATTGTATCTTTATTTGGGGGGTTGGCTCTAGCCCCCTCTCCCCACTGAAATCTAGTTTGGTGAACCAACGAGTTTATTGGGGTTACTTACAAGTCCTTCATATAAATGCTGTATTTGTACAGAACCTGTATACATCTTCCTCACACATATATATTATGCATAATGCCTAAAATAATATAAATGTTATTTATATTGTGTTATTTAAAGGCAAGGAAAAACTCAGATTAGATACTCCTGTAGGTTGTTTTGTGCTGTGGAATAATTCTTCTGTATACTGTGAATATATATTACTCTCATTGGTTAAGAACTGATTAGCTGATAGTTAGGCAGAAAGTATAGGTGGGACAGCCAAATTAAGAATGCTGGGAGGAAGAATGGCAGAGTCAGTGGGCTCACCAGGAGACACAGAAGGAGCAAGACATGCTGGAGGACAGGTAAAGCCTGTCACATGGCAATACATAGATTACGAAGAATGGGTTAATTTAAATTGTAAGAGCTAGTTAGTAATAAGACTGAACAATCAGCTGAGCATTTGTAATTAATATAAATCTCAGCATGTTTATTTGGGAGTTGCTCACAGGAAAGAAAGTTACATCTACAGCTTTTTTTTTTTTCTGGAGTGGGGGAAGGGTCTTACTCTATAGACTAGGCAGGGCTGGAAATCAGAATCCATCTGCCCCAGGCTTCCAAGTGCTTGCATTACAGGCAAGTCCTAGATTTCAGACAATTTTTAAAACCAAAAATTTCAATACAGTATTGACTGAATATGAGTTGAAAGCACAGAATCCTTGGATGTGCAAGGCCAACTCTGCAGTCTGCTAAGGGGATATAATAATTATCAGGTCTTTCTGGGATTTTCAAATATCTGACAAAGAGCTCAGAGCATCATCAGCCCTGGAGAAAGACATCCTTATAACACCAGGATTCTTTTTTATAAAAATATATGTCTAGGTTGGCTCTTAAATGAACAGCCTTACAGATTGTCTTTTGCTATTTTTTAAGATTTTTTTAAATGTTTTTCTTATTACATATTAATTATATATAATGGGTCTCATTATGACATTTTCATACATATAAACTTTCAAAAACAATTAATTTTGTTTTCCACATTCCTTTCCTGCATTGATGTTGTGTTGGTATCAGCCTGTACCTAGAACCTCTAGAACACCACTGTCTTAGCTACTGTTCTATTGTTGTGAAGAGACATGATGGCTAATGAAATTCTTATAAAGAAAAGCATTTAATTGGAGGCTTGCTTGTAGTTTTAGAGGCTTAATCTAGTATCATGATGACAGGGAACATGGTGTTACACATGGTACTGGAGCAGTAGCTGAAAGCTGTATCCTGATGCAGAAAGACAGAGAAATTGAGAGAGAGATTTCCTGGGCCTGGCATGGGTTTTTGAGACTCAAATCCCACTCCCAGTGTCAAACTTCCTCCAATAAGACCACACCTCCTAATCCTTCTAATCCTTCCAAAGAGTTCCACTCCCTAGTGACTAAGCATTCAAATGTATGAGCCTAAGGGGACCATTCTTATTCAAAACACTGTATCTTCTGACATGTCCACCCCTAGTCCAACAAGGCCACACCTCCTAATCCTTCCCAAACAGTTCCACTAACTGGAGACTAAGCACTTAAATACATGAGCCTATGGAGGCCATTTTCATTCAGGCCACTACACCTACTCTCTTGCTTCAAGTTTATTTGCTATTCTCAAACACCCCCTTATTCATACAACCCTGTCTTTTATTTCCTGCAGCCAGCACCTGCATATTTTTTTTTTCTGGCTCTTAAAACCACCAGATTCCACATTGCCTTCAGGTACAAGAACAAGAATTTACTACAACAGCTTTGAACTCACTGGGCAGATACACAGGGACAGACTGACACTAGGTTGGCTCTGATTGTTCTGTTCCAAATGTGAGGCTCATAGAGGCTCACTCAAAGCCACTACTAGTGAGACTCTTCCTGAAATCTCTCCTGGCTTCATAGATACCCTCCCTTCTCCGGTCTACCATCCCACCCCCAGGGTTTTCTCAGGAATCTTCTCTGTAAGTCACTTTCACATAAATCTTTACTTTAAATTCTGATTTCTGGGGTAACTACCAAAACCCAGAAATCAGTTCCTTCATCAAGAAAGGAATTACTGCCAGAGTATTGTTGGCTGAAGGCATTCTATTTTGAGGGTGGCCCTTAGCCAAAACTAAGCAAGACAGAGAGGCAGGCTAGCC
>NW_004949101.1:2187217-2203386 GCF_000317375.1 Microtus ochrogaster | reverse complement strand
TGTACGCAAACTTCAAGAAGTCCTTGTTTTTTACTGCTGAGTAGTACTCTAATATGTATATATTCCATACTTTCTTCATCCATTCTTCTATGTTCACTGTAGTTTGATGGCACTACTTTGTTATACTATTTCTATCTTCTCCCCCCCCCCCCCGCCCCAGGTCACTACCTGTCTTCACTCCTTTTCTCATTACTATGCAAATCACAAGAGTCAGCAACTTAAGGGAGAAAGGATTTATGTTGAGTCACACTTTGAAAGGTTCCATCATGGTGGGAAAGGAAGTCGTGACAGCAAGAGCAGGTGGTGGGGCCTTTATGGGATGGAGCCCGCAGGAAAGAGGTTAGGTAATAGGGGCCATGCTCCTGACGGGGATAGCAGGACCCTGGCTGCTTGTCTTATTTTCTTCCTGGTCTCTACACTGTGAGCGTTTTTTTTTTTTTTCCCCCTGACCTACCACCACGCCAGTTGCCACTGTGCTCTCATAAAACAGCAGGCTTTCTCACGCAGACATTCCCGTTTCCCAGAATGAACACAGGTTCTTTTCCCTCGCTTCCCATAATCTGCCAGGCTCCAGGGACAAAGTGGCATTTGTGACAGAGATATGCTGTACTGAGGAGGGAAGGTCTTGTCCGCATGCCCACGGCTCCTGGGATTCAGATGTGGTGCAATAGACTGTTCTGGCTCTGGAAATGCTGTCCCTGGCACACTTGCCAGTATGTACTCATCAGGATTGAATTGTGTTAACCGAGTTTTGCAGATACTATGCCTGGGTGCAAACCCTGCCTTTACCCCTTACCTCTGGGCCTCAGTTTCCTTATCTGTTGAAAATAACTTTAATAACTCCTCAGACCAGTGTGAAGTGTAGATGACCAGCTAAAAAAATCCAAAGAAATGCACACAGAAATGAACTCAATAAACGTGACGTAGATGATTAGTAAATCCCTGTGTCTTCCCAAATGAAAGAGAAGTGTGGTTGATTGTATTTGGGCAGGGTGGGGCAGGCTGAGGGGTGTCCTTGTGGAATAAGCATTTTGATGGCAGTGGGCTGTGCTTAGGGGAGTATCTTTCAACTTCTTCACTTTCCAATTTGGGATCATGTAGTGATAAGAGCGGTGGGGCTGCGTCCCCAGCACCCTAGCCGCTTGGGTAGCTTATGCCCCGAAATAATTACACGGACACTGTATTCTTTTAAACACTGCTTGGCCCTTTAGCTCTAGCCCTTACTGGCTAATTCTGATATCCCAATCAACCCATCTCTAATAATCTGTGAGCACCGGTCTTACCGGGATGATTCTAGACATCCATCCTGGGTCGGAGCTTCATCGGCGTGTGTCTGCCCGGGAGCAGGGCACATGGTGTCTCTCTAAGGCGTCTGCCCCGAGAGGAGAGCTGTCGAGTCTGAGCTCACTTCCTCTTCCTCCCAGCATTCTGTTCTGTTTACTCCACCCACCTATGTTTTAACCTATGAGGGCCAGCCAAGCAGTTTCTTTATTTTTTTAACCAATGACCTTCCTCCATCAGGATCAGCTCTTGATTAATGGCCATTCCTTGCACTGTACATCCCTTGTCAACTTCCTTGGTCTTTACGTACAGGTGTCGGTCCCACCTCCTTATCATCAGACGTGAAACATCCAATGTTTCCAAACATTGTTTAGTGACTCTAGGGGTGTAGGAAAAGGCATTTTACTGATAGAAAAAATAGCCATGGTGAGTTTTTCGTGTGTGTGTGTGTGTGTGTGTGTGTGCGCGCGCATGCGCTCACTGATACATTCATACGTGTAGGGGTCAAAGGCTACTGTAGATGTCTTCCTTAATAGTGTCTCAAACTTATTAGTTTCTAAATTTATTATTTTTATTCTGTGTATGATGTCAGAATGCCGGGAGCCATGTGACTTCTTTGGGGGGCAAGGCCTGAGAATAGTACGAACAAGTTCTCCTTTTGGCAAGGCCTGGGAGAATTTAACCCAGTTTTGGCAAGGCCCATGAGTAGTTTGTTGTATAATTCTGGTCATGACCCCAGGAACATATGTGCTACCTGCTTTCCTTATGCCAGTTATTGCTGGTTGCCTTTAGTTTCACTTTCTTAGAGCCATAGATGAAATGGCTATTGTATTAGGAAAACTTTTCCCTGACGTTTCTTCTCTGGGTGAGCCAGAGGGGATGTTGTTAAAAATACGCAGTGTCTCTGATTTAGCCCATAATGTCTTTGATGTTTTAGACATTATGTGACCATGAATTTGGGAGTCTCAAGAACAGGATCCTGCCTTTCCAACGCATCTTGTGCCTGGTCTGAACAAGTAAACAGAAGTCCATGACAATATTACAGATTTGCATAACTATTCCGGAGAGAATGATTTTAACCATAAGAGTCTAGGAGGAATGCTAATCAATAGATGATATCAGGAGTTAATGGGAACAGTCTAGGAACAGGGATGGAAGCAGAATCGTAGAAACCCACAATGCCCTCATTTCTAGCAGTCGTCCCA
Organism: Microtus ochrogaster; assembly: GCF_000317375.1. Classification (NCBI taxonomy): domain Eukaryota; kingdom Metazoa; phylum Chordata; class Mammalia; order Rodentia; family Cricetidae; genus Microtus; species Microtus ochrogaster. Next base: position 2,200,900 of record NW_004949101.1, on the reverse strand, counting down.
GCGCCGTAGGAAGCTGAAGGAGACATGAGAACAAAAGAGAAGCAGTGCCAACTCTTAAGAGCAAGCTTTTGGGCTGGAGAGATGGCTCAGTGGTTAAGAGCACTGCCTGCTCTTCCAAAGGTCCTGAGTTCAATTCCCGGCAACCACATGGTGGTTCACATCGATCTGTAATGAGGTCTGGTGCCCTCTTCTGGCCTGCAGACATACACACAGGCAGAATATTGTATAAATAAATAAATATTTTTTTAAAAAGAGCAAGCTTTTAAGTTATGTAGCTTACAGGATGATAGGAGAAAATCTGGTGTACCCCCTATAGGAGACAGAGCAGTATAGAATGAAGGATGGATTAATTCAGCCTTGGCTGATGAGTTGATTGTGAGACTTTAGATTTGACCAGAGATAAACATTAACCATTGGGACACACTGGTCCACCTGTAGGTGTGCCTAATTAGAAAACTTCCTTTGTTGCTTGCTATACTGCTCATGCTTCTAATATCAAGGCAACGAATCAAGCAGGTAATGATTGCCGGTGGGAAAGCTGAGGGACAGAAAGGGACTGAGATAAGAGAACAGACTGATCATTATTATAACTACTTTTATAATCTCAAAGGAAACAAATATGATTGTAAAACTGTTCATGCAAATTATTGAAACTATAAATAATAACGTCTCAGGCTATCAGGGCCACGTGTTTTAAATAGGAGGTCATATTTTTCTTCGTTTCACCGACTTCACTCATCCATCCCAGGTTCTTGGACCCGGTGAGGGCAAGGCTCTCAGCATTAGATCACGTAGATACTGGGGCAAGGCTCTCAGCATCAGATCACGTAGATACTGGGGCAGCTGTGAAGGTGGGAGGACAACTTTGTGAAACGAGCATTCTCCTTCTACTTTTACATCGATCACAGGGTCATATTCGGGTCACCTGGCCTCCATAGCAAGTGATTTGTTCTTCCCCTTTCCAGCCCCAAGCCATCTCTTTGGCCCACCTCCCTATTTTCAAGTCTCTCACTGGACCCGGAGCTGGCTCTCCAATTGGCTAGACTGGTTAGCTAACAACAAATCTTGCATTCTCTTCTTGTCTCTGCCTTGCTAACCTGAGATTAAAGATGTACCGTGCTGTACCTGACTTTTTAAATAGGTGTATGGGATCTGAACTGAGATCAGATGGAACTATCGTCCCAGCCCCCAGAGTGACTTTCTCTTGTTCAAAACAGACAGATATCTCTTCTTGCCTTCCTCCAGGATATACTGAGGCAGGATGGCATGCAGTCAATAATGTGGGATTTTCACCTGGCCAATGGCTTTATTTTCCTCTGCTCCTCTGTGTTTCAAAGTGTGCAGTAGCACAGAGACACCATTCTGGAGAGATGAGAAGCAAAGACAAGAGGAGAAGTAACCTTGAAGGAGAGAGAGAGAGAGACAGAGAGAGAGAGACAGAGAGAGACAGACAGAGAGAGAGACAGAGAGACAGAGAGAGACAGAGAGAGAGAGAGAGAGAGAGAGAGACAGAGAGAGAGAGAGACAGAGAGAGAGAGAATACCTCCCCAGCATTGGGTTAAACTCCTAAAGCAATCCCAGCAATCACTTTGTGTGTGATAGTTGGGACTATCTGAAATGTCGCCATGAATGGCAGAGAGTGTAACAAAGATGAGGGGCCTCACACAATCTGCAAACTATGATGCTTTCCCTAAGATTTTACAAATGTTCACAAAAGTCGAAAGGATAAACTAAGCACTGTAGATCCTTTATGGACCAGGAGATTGTGCCTGGGCTTCACTACAGCTTACATGTGTAGTACAACAAGGCCATTGCTTGCCTGGAGCATGGATATTGAAGATGAAACATTAGCTGCTGGTTCAGAATAAGGAAGGCACTTATGACTCTAGCTAAGCTTTGTAGGCCAGATGGACCCACTCACTCTCCTTATAGGCTGGCCCTAGAGGAGCCAGGCAGCATGTAGGCAGAGAGGAGGGTGAACGGATCAATGGTCAAAGTGATCAGGATGTCTACAGAGCTGATATCTAAGGCCTAGAGGCACAATCACAGCAGGAATACAATTTTCCTGCAAACTGGAACTGGTTTCCAAGAGCATCCTTACAAACTCTGAACTCTGGAGGGACAGAGTTGGACAGGACACTACTGTTGGCTGGCTCAGGCTGCACTCACACACCAGCTGCTGCACAAGGGTTCTGCCTGTCTACTATCGGCTCCGTAGGACTCAGCAGCCGGAATCTACTGGCCTCGCTCTAGCTGTGTCCACAAATCTGGATCACTTCCATGTAGCTCTAAACGTGTTTCATAGAGAGACAGAATGAAAAAGCAACAGATAAAGATAAACAAGAGGATATTTTATAGGATAATTGGTTTGAATGACTACACAGGCCAAAAATCCCCTAACAGGCCATTTGTGAACTGGGGAATGGGGTGACAAGTAGTCTATCCCAGACTGGGCACAAAAAGCCCAGAATGGGAAAGGTAAGAATGTAACTTATTGTTTAAAGTCCAAGCCTAAGAATCCAGAGCTCATTGGTATAGGGAGTCCTGGAGCCCAGACACAGCAGGACTTGACATTCTGATATCCAAGGGCAGGAGAAGAAGGGTATATCTCAGTTCAGGGATCTACCCAGACTCACTGTGGGCTGCAGGGTATCTGCTCTGGTGGAGGGAAGGCCTTCCCTACTTCCATGCCAGCCTCTTATCACATGGAGAAAGTAAGGTTTTGCTTATTCTCCAGTTAGTACTCAATCTAGCTGAGTTGGCAGCTAGAATCAATATTCCATGCTGCCTCTGATATGATTTTTCTACTAAAAGGGCCCAGAGGCCCTTTCATGAACTGCTGGGAAAACATCCCTGAAACTGTTTAGATTTATGTTCTGAGTAGCAGACATGGAGGAAGTGATCATGAGGAGGCAGTGGATATGGGGTGTTAGTGAGGAGGCTACCATCTGGATAAGGGGTACAAGATCTTCCTGGGAGCAGTGTTTCAGGTTGTCCCATACAAGAGGTAAAGAACTGCAAATTTGCTGGGGCTTGGGTCGGTGTCATGTCTTAACTTTCTGTAAGCCGAGACTATTCTTTTATTTTCCAGCCTCCCAGACCCGAATAATCATACAGAAATTATATATAAATTACAACACTGTTAGACCCATTAGCTTAGGCTTCTTATTAACTAACTCTTACATCTTAAATTAACCCATTTCTATTATTTTATATTTTACCACGAGGCTCATGGTTTGTTACCTCTTGTTTCTTGGTCAGCTACATGGCATCTCCCTGACTCTGCTCATCTCTGAATATTTCGTTGCAAAGAAACGGGATCACTGCTTGGCTTGTCCCATCTCTTGTCCCACAGCCGTATTTTCATTCCATAGCATGGATTTATGCCAATCTGAGTAGCTCTTATTTTTTGGGTGGAGTCACTTCAGCCAAGGCTGAACGATCCAGCCATTTGTTTAGGAAGCAACACTGAGTATGTCTATGTGGTCAAGAGGAAGGACCTCAACATGAAGCCAACATTCTCTTGCACTGTTCCTGCATCAAATATCCTGTCTCTTTGGTCCCACAGAGCATCAAGCTATCCCAGACAACACAAAATTTTGTCTTGCTCCAAGATGCTCCCTGTGGTGGCTGAATGAACACGTCCTCATAAACTCAAGAATTTAAACCCTCAGTTCCCAGTTGGTGGCACTGCTTATGGAGGCTGAAGAAGTGTGGCCTTGTTGCAGGAAGCTTGTCTCTGGAGGAGGGTTTTGAAAGTGTAAAGAGTGGGAACATTTCCAGGTGCTCTCTTGGCTGCACGCTTGCCAGTTGAATGGAGCTCCCAGCTTTCTGCCCCATTCACCCCTCCTGCTGCTTGCTAGCCTGCCTCTCCCACCTTGACTTTTGTTTCTACAGATAATTATAAATTATTTCTTATTTACATTTCCATTAAACAACCAGTAAAGTATTAAAAAAATTGTAGACCCCAGTGTTTCAGGTAAACACTAATCAGTTATTATATGCATTTTCCCCCATCTTGATCTGTCCTAGAAATGACTCTATAGTGGAGAAAGTTGACGTTCACATTTGTCAGTGTTCCTCAGGGAAGCAGAATCAGTGTGATGTAGATAGGTTGATGATGGTGATGATTGATAGATAGATAACACGTTATAAATAGATGATTGACAGGTCACACACGGTAGATGACAGATAGGAATTTGTTAAGTCCTGAGATCTTCAGGACCACATGGAGAAGTGAGAGACTTGGGGACCAATGGTACAATTCCATCCTGAAGACTGATGTATCCATTTGAGTTAAAGCACTAGAGAAACTGGTGCTTCAATTTTAAGGAAGAGTCAGAAAGGGGGAGTTCCACCTGAATTCGGTAAAAGACGAACTTTGAGCTTTCTGCAAACCTTCAACCAATTGAATGAGGCCCATCTACAGTAGAGAAGATAATTTACTTTTCTCAACTCACTGATTCCAGTGCTATCATTCTCATCCAGCTTATCCTTGCAGAAGCAATGTGAATGATTAAATTATTCTAAACCAAATATCAGGGCATAAAAAAATCCCAGCAAGCTGGCTCATAAAAGTTAACCTTTGTTGCGTTCTTTATTCCTTTAGTGACTCCATTGCATGGCAGCCCTGGTTGAATAGAGTGGCCTTCTGTTGGTGGATGTTTGACTCCTAACATTATCACCAGCTGCTCTGTAATAAATAACTGTATGTATATTCCATCAGTTGTTCACTGTATGTGAGAGATGACTTCTAAGAGATGAGACTGTGAGGTAAAAGGGTACATATCTTTGTAATTTCCTCTCCGTAGGGTCTGTGGAGCTAAAAAAAAAAAAACCTTAGATTTAGTTTTGTCTTTAATGTGCATGAGTGTTTTACATGTATATGTTATTTATGTATATGTATATACTTCGTGTGTGTCTGGTACCTTGGGGTCAGAAGAGGATGTTGGATTCCCTGGAACTAGAGTTACTGATGGTTGTGAGCCAGCATGTGGGTTCTTGGAACTGAACGTGAATCCTCTTACAAGAGCAACAAGTGCTCTTAACTGTTGATCTATCTCTCTAGCCCCAGGGCTATGCTGTTCTGTAGTTCCCCACAATTTCTGAAAGCACCAGTTCCTTTGGGAAACAGGTGTCCAGGGTAGGTCAAAGAAAACAGCACTACACTTGGCCATGGTGGCTGGTTTGACACCATGCTCCCATGGTGGCTGGTCTATCAGACACCATGCCCCCAGAGAGAGGAAGTGGGAAGTTTGTGAAATGTTGAACAGAAATCTGTCTTCTGGGATGGCTTAGCTGACTGCTGTAAGCCTTGAGTCTCTAGGAACTACCCCAAAGAGAAAGACTAGAAGAAAGAGAAAAAAAGGAATGAAGAAACCCAGAGAGAAACCTGACGTAGAGCCCAGCTGGACCAGAATCAGGGGTCAGTTCTGTGTTTTTAAGGAACAAAAGCAAAAAATAAGAATTTCTTAAATTTCTACTTTAATTGTCTTCGCTGCAAGCAAGACAGTCTTCGCAAAGCAACATCTGCTTAGAGTATGCTTAGTGCCTCATAAAAGTGGGTTCAGGATCAATGTATGGGCAGGCAAATAGAGCGTAACACAGCATAGAACATTACCAATTGCTACATTTTATGTATCTATAGATTGAGTCTGATAAGTTCTTCAGAACTCAGTGAATAAATCAAGAAACAGAAGAAACATGAAGCGAGCCTTGAAGCCGTGGGATTGGGACTGGTAAAAAAACAAACAAACAAACAACATTCAGTGCCGCAATATACACCAACCCTGGGTGCTGGGCTGAAGCAAGAGCCCATGGCTTTGCCTGCTCCCACTCTCAGATGGGAGCAAACCTTCCTGAGATACCTCAAGAGCCAGGCAGGCTATTTTCACCTATGTTCTGGACAAAGGAATTTACCATCATAAGGTTTTGAAAGGCTAGCTGATTCTACTTGAGTTTCCAAAGATAAACCAACTGCTGCTGTCCAGATGTCTGGAGGGACCTGGTCCTAAGGGAAGTTCATCTCCGGCTTTGTCCTGGTGCAGTAAGAAGCCTCTTTCAGCTTGGGATAGACTCGATTCTCTAAGTAGACACCGATCAAACTCCCCATACAGATGGAGCTTCTGGCAGTCGTCCTCAACCTTCCTGATGCTGTGACCCTTTAGTATAGTTCTTTATGTTGTGGTGACCCCCAACCATAAAATTATTTTCTTGCTACTTCATGACTGTAATTTTGGTACTGTTTTGAATCATTGTGTAAATATCTGATATGCAGGATAGTTGGTATGTAACCCTTATGAAAGGGTCATTTTACTTCCAACAGGGTTGCGATCATAGGTTGAGAACCACTGACTTAGGGACAGTCATTTGGCTGGAAGGCAGATTAAGGGACTTCTACTGGAGCTTTCTTAGTATGTCAAGCCACTCAACATCATTTAAGTTCTATGTTACTTTGGGGTGGTTTTGTAGAGAAACACGTAGATATTACAAGGAAACTAAAGAATGTCACACCTTGGGAGCATCCTTCCTTATGGCTCAGATATCCTATAGAAAAGAATCTAGGAAGAATGAGGATAGAACAAAGTCAGTGCAGGGAGCCTTGACTTCATCTAACTTGCTTTTAGCAGGACTCGCTTTTGTAGGTCAATCAGGCAGTCTCTGTTAGAAAGAATAACAGCGGCTGTTGAATTCAGAGGAAAGGCTGCTGTTTTTACTGTTGCCATTTCTACTAAAATCCCTGAAGCAGGCCCTGCTATCCATACCCTGACCTGCATCCCCAGATGGCTGTGGCTATAGAAATGCCTCCATCTGTCTCGCTGTGAAAATGTGTTTATCACATCATTGGCCCATCTGCAGAGATTTTGGAATTTATGACTCTCAATAGTTCACTGAATGGAAACAGATGTTTTATCAGAAATTCATTGTCAAAGAGAAACATTTAATACTGGCAATTAGCAAAGGAAAATGAGGTCAAAGTACCCAATTCAAACAGGGATTCTTCTCTGCAGGACCAGTGTGGCGTGAAGTCGTGAACTGAAACCCTCTTTGCTTTGCTTTTCCATGTGGATCCAGGAAAGATTCTGGCTATGATTTGGACAATGGAGAAGACCTCTGTCGAGAACATTAACACACACACACACACACACACACACACACACACACACACACACACACCACTAAAGAGACGAGCCAAATGTCTGAGCTTCTACTTGGGGAATCAGCTGCTGGTACTATGGGATATTGCAGTTAATAAGCACTGGATTTCTCCTAAGCATTGGGCCACACATTTGCATGTACTTGAACGCCAGACAGAGTTATGGCAGCAGGAAATCCAGTAGTCTTTGGATGGTAATTGTTTTTGAGATTTATTTATCTTTATGTTATGTGTGTGGATGTTTTTGCCTGCAGATATATCTGTGCAGTATGTGCAGTGCCACGAAGGGTTTTTGATCACCCAGAACTGGAGTTATAGAGGAATTTGGCCCGATCCTCTGGAAGAGCAGTTAGTGTTCTTAACTGCTGAGCTATCTCTGCAATCCATGAAAGGTAAATTCTTGATGGAATAACAAAATCAGGGGAAATGAGGTTCTTCCTGCTTAGGTCAAGCTCATGCTGTGCACTGAGGAAGAGATAAACTTGCCATGTGATTCCTGAAGAAAGGGAGTGTTTATGAGACCATTGATCCCTACTGTCAACTGGAGTCAAGTGGCTATGCGACAGTTTCCTTCCTCTGCAATAAATGCAGACTTTGGGATGGGGTGTTATCTTTAAAAATGGAACTGTTCTAAGAAGAGCTGTCCCTACTTTTGCCCTGGTGGCATCTGTGGTCAGTAGCTTCTGTTTGGCAGTGGAATCCAGTTTTTAAATACGAGAACAAAGAATTTTATTTGTTTTTTTTTCCCAGCAAGGTTTTACCATATAACGCAGGTAAGCTCAAAATCACAATCTTTTTGTCTCGGTCCCCTAAGTTCTGGGATTGCGTGTACCAATATATCTGTCTGAAGCTAGGATTTGTTTAGTTATTTTGTTTGTTTTTGCATGTATGTGTGGTGCACATGCATGTGTGTATATGTGAAACAGGGCCTCTTAATAGAACCCAGAGTTTAACAAGCAGGCAAAGCTAGCCTGAATGTCCTGGAGGTCCCCTGTCTCTGCTCCCTGGACACTGTGATTACAGGCCACCATGCCCACCCAATATCTATGTGGCTGCTGAGGACCTGGATTCTAGTCCTCATGTTTGCTGGCCAGGTGCTTTAATTATTTATTTATTTTTTTGAGGCATTTCCCTTGTCCTTGTCTACCAAGTTAGGCTTTAAGACCCCCAAACAGTTTATCTTCATGGGACTTAAGCAAGCAAGTCACACTACAGTGTGGAGATAAGTCAGGGGCAAGGGTGAGGTGTTAAGTCATTTCCCTTCCCTAAGCGGTCAACAGAAGCCACCTGTTTCTGCGCAGCCTTGTCCCAGAAGTCCACAGAGGGTTGTGTAGCTTCCCTACACAGTGGTCGCTTCAAGTCATGCCTTTCAATAGTGCCAGTTCCCCCCTAATTAATACTGATTACTGTAAACTAAAACTAACCTGTGCCACTTTTATACCCCTTTATAAAGAGAAAATTCCTGCAGTCCAAACATAAACCCTAAAATTGTCAACATCCATAGTGTAGACAGTCAAGCCAGGAAGTCAAAGCTGCTTATAGAATATTTCCAATTTCAAATACTCTATCCCTTTGTCTCTAGATATCATCAAAGTATCTAAAAATATCAATATTTTAAATCCAACTACGTAAGAGTTAAAAACCCAGTGAGTGTTACAATGACTCACTTTGGATCAACAATGTCTCCACTGTAGTTTACTGTGACAGTCTATGCACACTGCTCCATATGCTTGATGACTCCTGCCATGTTTATCTTGTGTAGGTGGGTTTTGGTTTTTGAGTGGTAAAGCTTATGAACATCTCAGTGATATAAACAGGATTCCTAGTTTCTTGGTACCAACATGCTAAGGATGACAAATTCTCAAGTCAGTTTTACATTATTCAAATTTAAGAGTACAATGTTACTCAGTTATAAAATGCTGAGGTTAGGGAGATGGCCCAATGGGTTCCATGCTTGCTTTACAAGCAGAAGGAATTAAATTTGGAACCTTAGCACCCTCTTTTTGTATAAATAAAAAGGAAAGCTTTTAACTCTAAATAATAAAACTATAAAGAATAGGAAAATTAGTAGGTAAGGATTGCATTCATAATGTCTAGTCCATTTGTATATGGCATATTCAGAGAAAAATAATCTATTATCTACCTTAACTTGATGAATTTAAAGTTTTATACCCAAGCCATTTTCTATCATAACTAGTATTACCATCTTGAAACTCTTTTAAGAACTCAAACACTTTTAGAAAAACAATTTAAGCTTTTATGTCTCTCAAACTTACACATTTTATACCTCTTCTGTGGGTTTTCTTTTTGAAATTGGTAACAAGGAAAACTGTAATAATAACTATCTCATCTTCAACTCCATCAGAGACCCAAGAAAAATACAGCATTACCTGAGTAAACAGGAAGTGGAAAACAATCCAAAACTATAGAAATGACAGAAACAGCTGGCTGCCTGGACAGCTAACAAAGTTTTCTCTATAATATCGGGGCATCTTTCTTAGGCCTACAGGCCTAGAATATCTGACAGACTTTTCTGTGAGGCAGAAATTTTGAAGGACTTTTCTACCTTGTCTTGGCAAAGTTTGCCTTCTTTTGTGTCCTGTTTTTCCAATTTGGACAGCATATTGTCAGTAGTCAAGGCAAGGGCAGTTTCTTTGCTCAGTGGATAACTTTGCCACAAATGAAAGAAAACTTCATATGGAGGGTTTTGATGTACATCATCCTCTTTTGGAGTAAACTGGTGCTACCAGGGGCAGATGTGTCTCACTGTCATGAAAAGTCCTATGCTTTTAAAACATTAAAATGCCATATTCTGTAGGTCTCTAAAGTGTTTGAAGACCATCTATCTATTTAAAATATGTCTTTGATTGACTTTGGAAATATTTCTAACATGACTATAAGTTTTACTCTTATAGATGACTATCTATAATGTGTATTTCTTTATTAACCTGAATAGTCTTCAAGGACTAGAACTTTACATTACATATTAAAGTGAGCTGCATAGATACAATACCTTAAACAAGAAATAGAAACATATAATACAGTATAATAAAATAACCTTAAATTTATATAAAAAAATCTTAAACAAGAGTAGAAATATATAGTGTGACAAAAATAACTTTAAATTTGTATCAATATAAAAATAACTTAAACAAGAGTAGAAACACATATAGAGTATGTTCTAACAAAAATAACTTTAAATTTGTATCAATATACAAAAATTCATACCATTGTAAAATACTTGAGATTAGTAGTTCCTTTTTAGTTTAAAGTAGATTTAATAATCTTCCCTTTTATCCTATCATTCTTGTATTTTCCCTTTTTTCCTTTCATAAAGAAATCATTGAATCTAACCTCCCTTGCTTAGTTCCCTCCCTGACCATGACCAGTAACAACTTGTAACCAACCTCTTAAGCAATGATAAACGTTCATAACTCACCAAAAAACATCCTCTCCACCTGTTGGGAAAGTGGGCATTGTGTTCTTAAAATTACTTCCTATTGTCAGAGTGTGATTGTTGCATGAATTCTAATTGGTATTAATAACAATAAACCCAGAGTCAGATATAGAGGTTAATGATGAAGATTAGAGAAGCAGCGCAGCCAGCCACCAGAGAGTTCTTTTACCTCTACCAATGCTCAGACCAAAGGGGTGATCTGGTCTTTAGACTACATCTCTCAATTGCATCTGTCTCCACCAAACCTCAGACTGCATTGAGCTCCTGTCTCTTCCTGCCTCATATTCCTCTCTCCACCCAGCCATATCACTCACTCCCATCTCCACCTTCTCAGTGCTGGGATTAAAGGAGTGTGTTTCCAAGTGTTGGGATCACCTTTGTGTGAGCTCTGTTTCTCTTTTAGACAGATTCAATCTTGTGTAGCCCAGGGTGGTCTTGAGCTAGCAGAGATCCCTCTGCCTCGGTCTCCTGAGCCCTGGGATTAAAGGATTAAACCACTGTCTGGCCTCTAGTGGTTTAGCTCTGCACTCTGATCTTCAAGCAAGCTTTATTTGTTAAAATACATACTTTGGAGACTAGGCAATACTCTGAAGTTAGCAATCTAGACCAGGAATTTGATAACCCTATTTCCATTAAATATTTGTACTTCATTCAAAAAGTGTTTCAGGAGACTCACTTCATTTCTCTGCTTCCTACTTACAAAATGATGAGAAATAGTTCATTAAGATTTAAGAGCAGATGACTTTCTCACAACCATCTGTAACCCCAGTTCCAGGGTATCCGGTGCACTCTTCTCGCCTCTGTGGGCACCAGACACACATGTTATTTGCGTACATTTATGCAACAAACATCCATACACATAAAATAAAAATAGTTTTTTTTAAAAAAAGATTTGAGAATGGGGCTGGGAATATAGTTCAGAAGTAGAGTGTTTATATAGTATACACAAAACAAACAGTTCAATCCCCAGCACGTGTACACACACACACACACAGAGGGTGGGGGTATATTTGGGAATAATGATAGAAGGAGAAAAAAAGCATTTTAATTTAAAAAATAGGCTAAATATTTCTAATGGTTTGTCCTAACAAAATACATGGTTGTGAGTACCTTGGGCACCATCCAGAAACTGACAAGAGAACCGAAATTCACATGTTTTTATGAATTCTAGCCTATAATTTTCCTGTTAAAATGAAGAGTTCCTTCATTGTGTGTTAAGGGATAATAACTTCTACTTTTGTGTGCTGCCAGCGTTCAGCTAACCTATTGTATTTTTGTATGCCAAACTAATTTTCTCAATTTGCCTCACACAGGAGCAGACAGATAATCGAGGAGGCTGTAATGCATTTGCATTGGCAGTTGCTGATGATCCTCAAAGCTGCCATCAGGAATGGAGAGAAATGTGGGGCCCCTATGCCTGGCAGAGGGAAGCAGCTCACTTACCCATCACTTGAGTCACAGTGATTGACTGCATTGATGAAAGAGGCTTGCCCAGTTTCTTCCAGATATTGAGTTTTCCTTAAAAATCACGAAAACTTGAAGTGTTTCCCAGTTCCTCCAGAAGAGGAAGATCTTTCATGATCTTGGCATGATGGGAGTAAAGATCCAGGAGGCCTCCAGATGCAGAGCTGGTGTTGCCTGCCAATCTTTGATCTCCCACCCTGCAAAGAGAATCTCTCGTCTGGACAAACGTTACTTCTGTAAGAGCTATCAGTGAACCATACTCCAGTGGAGGAGCTGCTGTGACGGGTCTCTGTGTCAACAGAGCCATGGATGTCCTAGTAAATGTTACTTGTAGGTGTGTGTGAGGGTGTTTCTGGAGGAAGATTCGCATTTGAATCTGTGAACCAGGTCAAGCAATTGGCCCTTCCCAGTATGAGTGGGCTTCACTCAAACCACCAATGCCTTCAACAGAAGGAAAAACACAGGAAAGGAGAACTCGCCTCCTGTTGTGGTTTGAATAGGAACGCTCCCCCGTAGGCTTGTAGATTTGAAGGCTTCATCACCAAGGAGTGGCACTATTAGAAAGTGTGGGCTTGTTGGAGTAGGCGTGTCTTGTTGGAGGAAGTGTGTCACTGCGGGTGGGCTCTGAGGTTTCAGAAGCCTAAGCCTGGTACAGTGACTATCTCTTTCTCTTCCTGCTTCCTGAAGATTTGGATGTAGACTTTCAGTTCCTTCTCCAGCACCATGTTTGCCTGCATGCTGCCATGTTTCCCACCATATGATAATTGCTAAAAGTTACAACATTATATAGTAATATAGCCATCGTTTTACAAGCCACTTATCAGAACCAAGGGATCTGATAAAGGCTAAGCCAAAGGCAAGGCTTTTTGGTGCTATTGCTTTGTGAATAAAGTGGCTGTCCTTTGCTGCACAGTTTTCGCTGTAGCTGACTCCCTTTCTGTTACATGTTTGGGAATTAATTCCCACAGTTCAGAACTGTTTCCTATGCCTTTGGGCTACGTGTGAGAACAGTTTCCACTGCCAGGCCTTGTTCCTCTCTCCTAGTTAAACACAGAGATCTGTCTTCCTGCAATTATCTTTATCAGCTGGCATTTGATCAGTGCTTAGAGTCCGGGCATAGAGTACTCTAAGATATTCACAGATATCCAAGGACACAGAATTACTACCTGCCCAAGCTGCTGCTCTGGTTTTACCCCGTGACCAGAACAGCTGATAACAGTGTAACCTGGAACTGATAATTTAGAGGCCTAGGTCCCTTCTTTGTTTCTCCTGCCCAGAGCAAAACTCCAAACCTAAGCCGGTAGACACTGCAGTGTCTGGTGTATGTGCTATCTGATCTAGGCCATCAGCTAGTCCCTGACTGCTTACGTAGGTTGCTTGGTACCCAATTCTACGCATGCTGAGAAAAAAGAAGTGGTGTGCTGATTTAAAATACAAATCATGCCCTATTCATAATTTTACTGAAAACAAACTTTTTAACTCTTCTACCACCTGAAAATGTAGCACAGTGCAGTAACCTTCCCCTTTAGAATTCTCTGATGGTTTAATTCCTTTCTTAGCTAACTTGCTCCATTAAGGAGTTTACTGGACGTGCATGGATCTGTGT
>NW_004949101.1:2184597-2186667 GCF_000317375.1 Microtus ochrogaster | reverse complement strand
AAATACTTTCTTTTGAAAGAGTTTCACGGGTCATGATGTCTCTTCACAGCAATAGAACACTGACTAAGACACCTCCCTTTTTTCTGCTTCAGCGTTGGAGCTGGGCCCCTCATTTCTTCCTGCCCAGAGATGGTACTTGTACTGTCTCTGCTTCTGAGGCATTTATACTCAGAATGAAGCATACTTCTGGCTCTCCAGCCTGGAGGCAACAGACCATGGAACTTGGTCTCTGTGGCCTCATTAGGCAATTGATGACAGTAAATATCCCTTTATTCTGTGTGTTTTCTTCTTACTGGTTCTTTTACTGGTTCTGTTCCTCTGGTTAAGCCTTTAAAAAATGGTCCTGTGGCTGGAGAGGTGGCTCAGAGGTTAAGAGCACTGGCTGCTCTTTCAGAGGTCCTGGGTTCAATTCCCTGCAACCACATGGTGGCTCACAACCATCGATAATGAAATCTGTCGTTCTCTTCTGGTCTGCAGGTATATATGCAGACAGAACACTGTATATCCAATAAATAAACCTTTAAAAAAATAGTCCTGATGCTCTGTTTTCTAGGAAAACAGAAAGAAAACATGTTGTTAACATACCTTTAACACAAACATAAAGTTAAAATTTTAAACATAGGTTGAAGACAGAATATAACCAAGTTTTTAATGAGATCTTCATAATATTATCTTAAATGTTTTTCTCACTTCCCCATTATTATTAGCTTTCATCATATTTACCAGCCAACTCATGTAACCTTAATTTATACAAAACAGGTATATTTTATATTACAGACAAGCACATTATAATCTCCCTCTTTCTCTATTTCAATCCCCACTTTTAATTTGTCATCTCTAAACAATGCGTGGGAACAAGGGACTTGTCCCTTCTCTCTCGTGTATGCCTGTTGACCAGTATCTGCTTGTTTATATCATTGGCCATTTTTAACATTTAATTTAAAATAATATGAGAAGGGTTTATTTGCAAGGTACAACACTAGATTTATTGAAGTAATCATTGGGAAGAATAGGCCCAGTGATAAAGATGTGCTTGCCTCTCGTGTCACTTTCCTACGTGCCCTCGGTCCAATCAGCAGATAGAGTGCACATCTAGTTTAGTGAGTTGACTGTGTGTGTGTGTGTGTGCACTTGTCTCTAAGTTTACAGGACACCATCTGCTGAGAGCTGGGTGTACCATGGGGACTTTGAAGAGCATCATTGATTATTCTACTCACTTTTCCTCTATCATAAGTAAAGCTTTAAGTTACTTATATTTAGGAAATTCATCTCTGTGCTTCACTTAATCATATATAAGCCCTTTCTCGCTCAACAGCAAATGTTGTGGCATGTATGTGTGGCAATCTATGTATATATATATATATATATACATACACATATATATGTGTATATATAATGAACCCCTTAAAGTCCAACTCAAGAGGATTAATAGATCTAAAAGACACAAGTCCATGAAAGTAAAACAGACCTAAAGGTCTCTGGTGAGTAGATAAGAGAGCCCAGTACAGTTGTAGAAAATAGGAAGTATAGGAATGATGTTGGCTGATAGAATGGGAGGAAACCGTGGTCTTGAAATTAGCATGGAGTGGGCTGTAAAAAGCAAGAGTGAAGGAATGTTGTGTAAGAACTGTCCTCTGGGTGGTTATCTTGCATGTGCAGAGCCTCAGGCGAGTCTGGGAGAGTTAGTATAAAGAGGCTGTCTTTAGAAAGAAAGATGTTGGTGTTGTAGAGCGTGTATGCCTGTTGACCAGTATCTGCTTGTTTATATCATTGGCCATTGTTAACATTCAATTTAAAATAATATGAGAAGAGTTTATTTGCAAGGTACAACGCTAGATTTATTGAAGTAATCATTGGGAAGAATAGGTCCAGTGACCAAAACCCCAAGGCCATCTTTCAGGGTATTGGCATAAGGTCAGGAGGGATGTATAACTCAGCAGTCTTTGTCATGGTGTGGTCCCACCCTCCATTGTCCACATTGATTAAGCATTGAAAAAACCTCAGCAGGGATACCACATGTGTCAGGGGTGCATTAATAAATAATAATATTTTTAAAATAGAATTCCTAGC
>NW_004949101.1:2164911-2184192 GCF_000317375.1 Microtus ochrogaster | reverse complement strand
ACTCAACCACAAACAGAAGTTAGCAGTCTGTATCCACTTGTTGGTTCCATTTGTTTGGTTCAAGGTTGCTTTCAACCTGGTGGTGGCTTTCTGCAAATGATTACCACAATACACATCAACCACAATACACATCACATATACATACATGATTCTGGGTCAGGGGCATAGAAGAGCAAATAATTTAAGATTAAAGCTATGTAGTAGCTTAGGTTGTAAAGTTGATTACTTGAGAATCTTAGAAATTAAATTAGCCTGTTTCTATTCATCTATGTTCTGCCACAGTCTTTCCTCCATTCTGTATGTCCAACTCTTTTCATGTCTGTTAGTGAATCCTTTCCCCAGAAGTCCTGCCTATCCCCTCCTGCCTGGCTATGAGCCATTTAACTCTTTATTAAGCCAGTAAGGTGCCTTAGGCAGGTGAGGCAAAATATAGATGCATCTTCCTGCAGTGTAAACAAATCTCTCATGATGGTCAGCTTTAGTGTACACTACCATAGTCAGCAGTTATAAGTCACATCTGTGGTCATTTTGATGGTCAGTTGTAGCACCTACTCTGATGTTCATCCATAATGATCACTTATGTGGTCACTTTGGTGGTCAGTTGTAGTGTCCACTGTGATGATCTGCCATAATGGTCACTATTGTGGTCAATTGTAGTTTCCACTCTGATGGTAAGCCATAGTGGTTGCTTTGTGGTCATTTCTGTGATCAGCGGTAGCATCCACTCTGATGGTCAATCATAGTGGTCACTGTTCTGGTAATCTGTGTGGTCAGTCATAGTGGTCACTTTTGTGGTTAACTTTGATGGCCAGTTGTAGTGTCCACTCTGATAGTCAGTTTTAGTTGTCACCTTTGTAGCATCTACTCTGGTGGACAGTCATGGTTGTCACTGTTGTGGTAATTGTTGGGATCAGCCAAAGTGGTCACCTTTTAGTCACTTTCATGGCCAATAGTGCTCACTCTGATGGTTAACCATACTGATCACTTTTGTGGTCAGCTCTAGTGACCACGCTATTCGTCAGTCCTAGTGATCTCTTTGTGGTTATCTATATGGTCAGCTATAGTGGTTACTTTTGTGGCCAGCTATAGTATCCACTCTGATAGTCAGCCATTGTGGTCCCTGTTTGGTTCACATTAGTGATCACTTCTAGCATCCACTCTGATGGACAATCATAGTGGTCACTGTTTTGGTCAGTTCTTGTTGTTGGGGGTCAGCCAAAGTGGTCACTTTTGTTGTTATTGTGGTGGTCAGTTGTTAGTGTCCGTTCTTATGGACAATCATATTTGTCACTTTTGTGGTCAGTTGTAGTGTCCACTCTGATGATTAGCCATAGTGGTCCCTTTTGTGGTCACTTATTGGTCAGCTGTAGCATCCATTCTGATGGACAGTCATGGTGGTCACTTTGGTGGTCAGTAATAGTGTCCACTGTGATGGTCAGCTGTAGTGGTTACCTTTACAGTTACTTTAATGACCAGTTATACTTTCTACTCTGTTGGTCAGATTTTTGTTTGTATTTGGTTTTGGTTTTTTGAGACAGGGTTTCTCTGTGTAACCTTGGTTGTCCTGGAACTCACTCTGTAGACCAGGCTGGCCTCAAACCAGCGAGATTGGCCTGCCATCACTGCCAGGCCTGATGGTCAGTTTAAATGGTCACCTTTGTTGTTACTTTTGTGGTCACTTTTAGCATCCACTCTGATGAACAATCATAGTGGTCACTGTTGTGGTCATTTATAACATCCACTTCGATGGTCAGCTGTAGTGGTCATTTTGGTGGTCAATTGTAGTGTTCACTCCAATTGTCAATTATAATGACAACTGTTCTGGCAATCTATAAGGTCAGCATAGTGCCCACTTTGGTGGTCAGCTGTAGTTTCCACGATGTTTGTCAACCACAGTGGTTGCTTCTGTGATCACTGTGTTTGTCAGCTGTAGTGTCCTCTCTGGTGGTCAATCATAGTGGTCACTGTGGTGGTCATGTTTGTTGTTCAGCAGTAGTGGTTACTATGTTGCTCAGTCTTGGTGTCTGCTGTGACTGATGGTCAGATGTTGTGGTCACTGTGGTATTCATCAACATGGCCAGCCATAGTAAACACTAGGGTGGTCATTTGTAGTGTTCTCTGTGATGGGCAGTCATAGTGGTCACTGTGGTGGTCACTGATGTTGTCAGCCATAGTAGTCAGTTATAGCAGTTGCTATGATGGTCAATCATAGTGGTCATTGTCACAATGTCCACTCTGAAGGCATAATGATCATTGTGGTGGTCTTCAATGTGGTCAGCTGTAGTGGTCAATGTTGAGGTCAGTTGTTGTAGTGTCCATTCTGATGGTCAGTCATACTGGTCACTGTGGTGGTTATGTAAGTGGTCATTTGATGGGTAGTTGTCATAATCACTGTGGTGGTCACTGCTCTCATTAGTCAAAGTGGTCACTTTTGTGATCATTGTGTGTGGGGATCCAAAAATGTGAACCTATTCCACCTAGTCTGAAGGTCAGAGAGTTTGAGTTTATGTTTGCTCTTTCAAAGTTGTTGGCAACAGGTGTGGTTAAAAACAAGATATCCTGAGCTAGGGAGTGGTTACTTGGTGTTCTGAACATTAAGATGGCTCACAGAAATGGATCAACTCTACCTTGACCAAACATCAGAGGATACTAGCCTACCTCTGCTCCTTCATTTAAAATAGAAGGTTTGCCAGGCGATGGTGGCGCACGCCTTTAATCCCAGCACTCGGGAGGCAGAGGCAGGCGGATCTCTGTGAGTTCGAGACCAGCCTGGTCTACAGAGCTAGTTCCAGGACAGGCTCCAAAGCCACAGAGAAACCCTGTCTCGAAAAAACCCAAAAAAAAAAAAATAGGTTTGTCATAGGCAGTAGTTGCCTACAGAATACTTGGTCTAGGGTGTGTTCACTGCCCCAAACATCAAATGCTTTTCTAAGGAATTAATGCTTTGATGTCTCGAGTACTGAAGCAAGTAACTGTTCTGGTATGCCTTCTGTCACGGTAAAGCAGTCTTTTGTACCCCCTTTTGTATTGGGGTATAAAAGTGTAAGGACAATAAACGCGGGAGAACTCCGAACTCAGAATTCAGCATTCGATATTTGCTGAGCTGCCCTTCTGGTACTATCCTATGCTGCTGTGGTTCTTTCTTAATCTCTGTTCCTCTTACCTAACATTTTTACTCCTCATGCCCCTATCCTGGAACCTACAACCCCACGGCTATGACCATGGCAGAAGTCACTCCAAAAAGGTGACTTATGACAAATGTGGTGGTCAGTTGTAGTGTTCATTGTGATGGTCATTCATGGTGGTCACTGTGCCTAGGTTGTCTTAGGGTTATCATTGCTGTGATGAAATAACGTGACCAAAGCAACTTGTGGAAGAAAGGTTTATTTGTCTCATGTTACTACCAAATCATTGATGGAATTCAGAACAAGAACCCATCCAGGGTAG
This sequence comes from Microtus ochrogaster, assembly GCF_000317375.1. Classification (NCBI taxonomy): domain Eukaryota; kingdom Metazoa; phylum Chordata; class Mammalia; order Rodentia; family Cricetidae; genus Microtus; species Microtus ochrogaster. The sequence goes on along the minus strand of NW_004949101.1, from coordinate 2,180,745 downwards.
GAACCTGAAGTCAGGAGCTGATGAAGAAGCCATGGAGGGACGCTGCTCAATGCTTTGTTCAGCCCGATTTCTTACAGAAGCCCAGACCACCAGCCCAAAGATAGCACTATCCACAATGGCCCTCCCCCATCCATCCCCAATAAAGAAATGTGCTCAGGCTTGCTTGCAGTCTGATCTTACAGAGGCAGTTTTTAAATTGAGGTTCCCTCCTCTCAGATGACTTTAGCTTCTGCTAAGTCAACATAAAACTATGCAGCACAGAGGGTCATGTCTACATCCATACCTGAGTTTTATTTACAGTGGACATAGCACCAAGAACAGTCTTTGTAATTCTGGTCTTGTTTGTCAACTTGATGCAAGCTAAAGTCATGAGAGGAGAAGAAGCCTCAGTCGAGGTTCTTCTTCCAAGAGAAGCAGCTGTAAGGCATTTTCTCAATTAGTGATCAATGGGAAGGGTCCAGCCCGTGGTGGGTGGTGCTATCCTTGGGCTGGTGGTCCTAGGTTCTATAAGAAAACGGGAAGCCATAAGCAGCTTGGTGTGGGAGGTCCTTCTGTCTATGTAAAAGCTAGCCAATAAGAAGCTAGAGATAATTGGCCAAGTAGTGATTTAATTAATACAGTCTCTGTGTTGTTATTTTGGGACTGAACAGCCGGGAACTAACTAGGGGGTTCCTTACTATATAGCAGCTCCCATCCATGACCTCTGCTTTAGCTCCTGCCTCCAGGATCTTGCTCTACTTGAGTCCTGTCCTGACTTTCTTTTGGTGATGAACAGCAATGCAGAAGTATAAACTGAATAAGACCTTTCCTCCTCAACTCACTTTTTGGTCATGGCGTTTTGTGTCATCAATGGAAACCCTAACGAAGATAGTCTTTGATTTCCAACACAAAATCAAATCAAGGGGGAATACATACTCACATCACCACTGAAACTCAAAACTCAGGTAATATCAAACTTTCTATGTACTGCTATATTTCCTAAGCATACATTACTTATTATCAATTTATAAATTAGGTAGGTACAGTAGAGATTAACCACAATGACTGATAATAGGATAGAAAAATTATTTTCACAGTTTTACTTAAAGGACATTACAGCTTCTCTTTGGTACTTCTGAATTGATACCATTGCTTTTGTGCCTTCGAGAGATTATTCAGTAAAAGATGGCACAGAAGGTAAAGGCAGTTGCTGCCAGGCCTAAGGACCTGAATTCAGTCTCTGGCCTCCACTTCCATGCCATGGCATATGTGTGCTTGCATATACCCTTTCACAACATGCACACACACACACACACACTCATAATAAATAATTAAAGTAGTAAAATAAAATAAGTTATAAGTTATCTGCACAGACACTGGTACTCTGACAGCCAATCTTATATTTAGGACAGCTCCTAGTACTAGACTTTCTTTTGTGGGTCACCAGCCAGCTCCCAACTCATGACATGGAGACTTACTGGTTTTGAATGCTCGGCCTAGCTTAGGCTTGTTTCTGGCTAGCTCTTTTAAGTTAGATTAACCTACAACTCTTTATCTACCATTTGCCTCAGGGCTTTTTACTCTTTTTTTTTCTTCTGTATAACTTACTTTCACTGCTTCTTGTGTCTAGCTGGCTGGTGACTCCCCGGCTTCTTGCCCTGGGTGTGTCTTCCTCTTTCTCCTTGTTCTCGTCTTCTTTCTGAGCCTAGATTTCTCCTCTTATTTATTTGCTCTGCCTGCCAGCCTTGCCTGTCTTTCTTCTGCCCAGCTATTGGCTGTTCAGCTCTTTGTTAGACCAATCAGGTACCTTAGGCAGGCAAGGTGAAACAAACGCATCTTTACATAATTAAGCAGATGCAGCATAAACAAAACCAACACAGCGTTACACAGTTAAAGTAAGATTCTACAGCGCATAAACAAATATCACACATCTTTCCCTAGTTAAAATAATATTCCACAGTGGCGACTAAGTGACAAATGTATGAGAAGAAGTATATAGAATGGGCTTGCTGGTGGCAGAGTATGATTCCCATCCTGGGCAGATAGATCAAGAGAACTCTAGATTTCATCATGATACTCACAATAGTGTGTAGCTTACCATTTAGAACTTATTTCTAGAAATTTCTAGTTAATGCTTTTGGATCATGGTTGATCACAGGTAACTGAAACTTTGGGGACCTGTCTTTTCCCCAGATATCCATGTTCCCAATCTTACTCCTTCTAAGTCCTTCACAAACCAATGTATTTGCTGCAGTACAAAACCACCTCCCTTCGCAAGAGCCTGAAGCCCTGTGAGTTAGACAACAGCCCCTTGTGACTGTGTTTTATGACCACACTGATGAGATTATCCTGGACTGTAACCCAAGCCCTTCGCCCATCATCTTCGCGACTTTCCTTGTCAGTGTGGCAAAATGCTTGACAGAAACAAGGACTCGAGGTGGGCAAGACTTGTGATATTTCATGTTTGCAGAGACTTCAGTCCAAGGTGGTAGGGAAAACATGGTGCTATGAGCAGCGTGGACCAGAGTTTTTCATATGGCTGTGGACCAGGAAGCAAAGATGAAGTCCAAGACCCCGGGGAGGACATAGTCTGCAAAGCCTAGTGACCCAGGTCTGCCAGCACTTCCTAAAGACCCTGTGACCTTCAGATTAGTGCTACAAACTGGAGACCAAGCACTCAGATATGGGCCCATGGGGGTGTTTCAGATTTAAAAATAACACTCATGAACCAACATCTGCCTTTCCCTCATCTGTCAGCTGCTACCAAGAGGTTGTGCCCTGTGTAGCCCATTAGCACGAGTAGAAAGAGAGGTGCTGGTGCAACGGTCACAAGACTGGAGACCGTGTCACAATCACCAAATTGTCCTTCTTGTGTAGCTTCTTCCATAGGAGAATGTGACTTGGTCCTACTTTCTCTAGAGTCCAGGAAGGAAGGTAGGAACGGTACCAGGGTGGGAGTACATGCCATCTGTCAAGGCAGCATCTCAGCCAGTCCCATAGGAGCTCTGGAATGAGGAGATACATCCAGGGTCACCCCAACTTGGGCAAGGGGCCTCTATTAGTCAGGGTTACCATTGCTGTGATGAACTGCCACAGCCAAGAGCAGCTTGTGGAGGCAAGGGTTTATTTTACTGCCTCCAGTGGCCTGAGCTTTCCCACATCAATCATCAACTAAGAAAATATGCCAACTCTCTTGCCCATAGGACAACTGGGTAGTAACATATTCTCAACTGAAATTCCCTTTTCCAAAATGATTCAAGCTTGCGTCAAGTTGACATAAAACTATCCAGGACAGGAACTGAGTCCATTAGCCTCCATCCTGTGCAATCATTAGATGAACTACACCTCGAAGTGGCCACACCCTTGGGTCGAAGAGATCTCTTGGGTGCTGTAAATTCTTAAATCTTGGGCTGTCTGCTGTAAGTAGCAATTCTCACAGCCACCAGGTGGCAGCATTCCCTCCAGTAATCTAGATCAGAGAGATTCCACTTGCCTCCAGAGAGAAAGTCAGACTGAGTAACTTAAATAGAAACAATTATTATTTTAAAATATTCCTTCCCTTTGCATATTTTTCTTAAAGCCATTGATCATTTGGGGATATCTGGTGGGATAATGAAAGGAATAATAATATCGCTTGATCTATGTATTCTTCCTGTTTGGTTATTTCCTATTCGTTTAGAGACAGGGTTTCTCTGTGCAGCCTAGTGACACTGTCTGGTTGCATTCAAACAACCTGCTTTATTAAGTGGAGACTGAGGTGACCTCGCGGTAGTGTTTTAAAACATCCTGTGTAACTACTCCCCTTCCGGCGCAGCCCTCCCCCACCCCCAGTTCTCAGTTTTCCCTCAGAGGGGGGCAGGGACATGAGGGAGAGCAAGGGAAACAAACTGCGTTGTAAGGAAGGGAGATTCATTTTGAGGTATGAAGAGAAACATGTGGCCCATGAAAGGAGATGCCCGTGGGTCCCCAAAAGTGCTGAACTCCGAGCAGTTCTATGGTGTTTGACTCTCAACCGTTACCATCGTAAACTTTTGATTAGGATAATGTTTCGGGGCCTATTTCCTGCGTCATCAGCCATGGTCAGGACATGGGCACTGTGCTCTGGGGTGGAGAGCCAGAGAGCAGCAGCCGCAGACTCACTGAGATCACCTGGTTGCTGTTTTATTCAATAACTGGTTTCAAGGCGAATTTCGGCCAGCTCTTCTCGAGCGCCCTCTGCTGGGGGAGATCTAGAATTGCCTAGGAAAGATAGGGACTGAGTCTGGCCATTTGGGGAGTCTCAGAGAACTCGGGTGCTCTTAAAACTTAGTGCTTTTTTGGAAAGAGCAGCTTCAGGCTGTCAGGCATAGGGAGGAGGACTCTGCCTTCAGTGTGGTCTCCTGAATGGCAATCGTCCTATTCTAAGACCGGAGGATGCCACTGCGAACAAGTACAGTTCCTGGTGCCTCCTGCGCGTTCTGCTTCTCAGCTTTTACACTGCTGAAAAAAGAAAATATTTCTTTTCATGTAGATCCAACCCAATTTCTACACCCACTAGGTGAGTATACCATCATTGAGGCACACCCCAGCCCAAGACGTTCACTCTTGAACCTGAGCGGGCAACGCATGTTATAGAAAACTAAGATTTTATTCAGTTCTGACTTCCTAAGCTGCAAGTGTATTCTGTACCATATACTCCTCACTCAGTGTCAAATACACAGAACCTTTCCCTAGAGCAAATCCCCCCACCACGTTAAACTGGTACTCGCACAGTGTTCAATCCCCTGCCTTTGTTCCCATTAAACTTGGAGAGGCCTGAGATGAAAAGAGTTAGTTAGGGCTCAGTATTTGATGCTTCTGTAAATGGTCAAAGAAAGAGTGCAGTCTTTATTATTATTATTATTATTATTATTATTATTATTATTATTATTATTATTATTATAGTTTTTTCTTTTGAGACAGTCTGGTTCTGTAGCTCAGGTTGGCCTATAACCTGTGATCCTCCTGCCTCAGTCTCCTAGAAAGCTGAGACTGCAGGTGTGCTTCATCTTGTATCTTAAAAAGTACTTAAGCCGGGCGATGGTGGCGCACGCCTTTAATCCCAGCACTCGGGAGGCAGAGGCAGGCAGATCTCTGTGAGTTCGAGACCAGCCTGGTCTACAGAGCTAGTTCCAGGACAGGCTCCAAAACCACAGAGAAACCCTGTCTCGAAAAACCAAAAAAAAGTACTTAAGCTCTACTACAGAAGTGTGAATGGTCCTCACTAGAGGGCGCCATGAGTCTTCTTTGCTCACCCCCGCCTCGCTAAACAACATCTGGCACCAGAACGAGGGCATTCCCAGATGGTGTTCTCATGCCCTCGGTCACTACCCACCCCTTACAGGAACGCTCTCACCTCGGTCCTCTGGGGTGTGTGAGGTCTAGTCTCTTTCTGGGGCAGTTTTCCGTCTCCACAGCCTCTGCAGCATAGTGTCTCTGTCATAGGTGTCACACTTCGGTGCCCGTTCTCCAGAACAAACCCTAGCAAGAAACCAGAAGTATTGAGAGGAGAGGGGCAGTCTGGTGGGTGAAAAGGGGACTCTCATGAGAAGAAAGGCAGCAATTCTTATAGGGAATCCTCAAGCCAAGGTTGCCTGGTGTGTTGGTTAGTTTCCGCCAATGGCACACAAGAAGCTGCAGTCATCTGGGAAGAGGGAACCTCAAAATATCTCCATCGGATTGTCCTGATCACAAAAGCGACCATGACAGTAGCCACTCTGGTTGATGAGCAAAGTAGACGCTACAATTGATCACAAAAAAGTGACCATTAATGGCTGACCACATAGATGACACAAGAGTGATCACTATGATTGACCATCTGACAATAACAATGACCGCTATGACAATGACATAACTGACAATGACAGTGACCGCTATGGCTGGCCACCATAGTGAACGCTGCAGCTAACATAAAAGTCACCACAAAGGTGACTACTACAACTGACATTACAGTGGATACTGCAACTGACCACCAAAGTGACCACTATGGCTGACCACATAGGTGACATCACAGTGACCACTGACTGACCATCAGAATAGACACCAAAAATGTGATTGCTATGGCTGACCATCACAGTGGCTGATATAACTGACCATAAAAGTAACCATGTAAAAGTGGCCACTATGGCATCTCATCATGGTGGACACTACAACTGACCACTAAAGTGACCTCAAGAGCGACAACTACAACTGACTGCAAACGTGACCACTGTGGCTGGCCACGAAAGTGACCACAGAATTGACCAGTCTGGCTGACGGTCAGAGTGAACACTACAACTGATCACCAAAGTGGCCACTATGGCTGACCACTCCTTCTGACCATCAGAGTATTTATAATTAATCTCCAAAGTGACCACCAAAGTGACCAATATTGCTAAAGAGAGTGACTCAATGACTGACCATTAGATTGGACACCATAACTGACTACACTGTAACCACTATGACTGCCCAGCACAGTGACCATTATAACTGGCCACCTCACTGACCACCATAGTGACCACGATAGCTGACCACCACAGTGATCACCGTAGTCACCTTTATTGCTGACCATCACAGTGAACAGTACAACTGGCCACCTCAATGAACACCTTGGTGACCACTATAACTGACCAAAAACAGTGATATATTTTTCTGAAAACATCTCTCATCTTCAAAGATACTAAAACTTTGACAGTTAATAAGACTACTACTTAACCTACTATTCTACTGTGTATTCACCCATTTTATCTCATTAAGAAAGCATTATAAATGGCAATGGGTTTTTGATCCTACTGCACGTACTGGCTTTGGGGGAGCCTAGGCAGTTTGGATGCTCACCTTACTAGACCTGGATGGAGGTGGGTGGTCCTTGGACTTCCCACAGGGCAGGGGACCCTGATCGCTCTTAGGGCTGATTAGGGAGGGGGACTTGATTGGGGGAGGGGGAGGGAAATGGGAGGCGGCGGTGGGGAAGAGACAGAAATCTTTAATAAATAAATACATTTTTAAAAAAGCATTATAACTAACCCTGCTGTGCCTTGAATTTCTCAAGTAATCAACTTTACAACCTAAGCTACTACATAGCTTTAATCTTAAATTATTTGCTCTTCTATGCCCCTGACCCAGAATCATGTATGTATATGTGATGTGTATTGTGGTTGATGTGTATTGTGGTAATCATTTGCAGAAAGCCACCACCAGGTTGAAAGCAACCTTGAACCAAACAAATGGAACCAACAAGTGGATACAGACTGCTAACTTCTGTTTGTGGTTGAGTGGTATTCCGAGTTTTGAGAGCTATTCTGGGTCAGTGGGTCCAGTACTGTAACTCCTTCCTTTGTAAAATTCTGTTAAAGAGGTCGGTAAAAAGCCGTTCTTCATATCTTCTCCATTCCATGCCATCTGTGGATTCAATAAATACAGAGCAAAGCCCTTAGTTAGTGACAGACACAGGAAAGACACAATTCAGAGACACATACAACAGGCAGACACAACACACAGGCACAGTAGACAGGCAATAGGGACAGCTCTCTCACACACATGTCTATAAGTGAAAATGTGGACATATGCATATTTATAAAGGCAAAATGCCATTCTCTGAATTGGGATGAATAGCATAACATCTACTACTTGTCTATGCCAAATGGATTAAATCCCGAGAGATTCATTTTGCTCTCTAGGACTTCAATCACGTGTTCTGTTTCTCCTTGTTGAACAGTTTGCATTGGTAAGAGGACTCAACCCCTTTCCTTCTTGGGCAAATCTTAGACCCTCTTTGAATTGCACTTTTCTCATCTGTAGGATTTTCTTTTGGGGGTTTGTGGTAAGAATTGAGATATTGCTTATAACATTTTTAGTGGATAGTCTGTGGAATTCCAATTCTTTCCCCCACTTTTATTTTCTTCTCATTTCTTCTTCCTGGCCCCTCCTCTGGTACCAGAATTAAGATTTATTAAAGCTTGAGATTTTCACGGTGTAGAAAGGAAAGAAAGATGGAGAAGCTATTTCAGGAGACGGAACCCTGACTCATTCAGAAGGCAGCCACAGAGGTCAGAGGCCTGCCAATCAACACCTTACGTGTTATTTCATTATGAATCAATGTTGACTATGGTAACTGGATAAATGGGCTCCCAGGCTGGGATAAGGGTCCCCAGAGACCAGAAGCCAGCGCTACTTTGGTCTGCAATTTTGTGTACATAATATAACACTGTATTCCAAAAAAGTGTTCCATTATATGTGTTCATCAACACACACAAGTTTGAGGAGACAGAAATGTTTACAACTATGGATGCATCGTTACATACTCTATATATGTATCCAGTTATCACACTGGATACATATATATAATGCTGTATATAATACAGGATTGAGAAGGTGGCTCAGTCTGTGAAGTTTTTTGCCATGTAAGCACAAGAACCCGAGCTCAGACCACCAGCCCCCCCCCCCCACACACACACAGAGTTAGGCAGCAGGGACCTGCAGCTCCAACACTAGGGGTGGTAGAGACAGACAGAGATCTAGAACTTACTGGCCAGTCAGCCCAGCAGATTGCTGAGCTCCAGGTTCAGTGAATAGAGAAGTGATTGAGGAAGACATCTCAACATCAACCTCACCTGCTTCCCCACACACTCAATGAAAATAGGTGTACTGGAAGTCTGGGCTGCAGTAAAGGGACCCCAGACAAGGCTTTCTATGTGGGCTTTCAGTCGATATTTGGTACCTAAGAGGTATCAAATTCAGGGAGGGATGCCGGAAGGGGAGTCAGATCCCTGGGCCGGTGAGCCACTTATTAAAGGCAGTGTGGTGGCAACTACCAGGCTTCCCAGGCTCCCCGACTCAGTACCTTTCTCAAGGACCATTACATTTGTCCTCAGGGTAAAAGAATTTTTGAATGACCCTTGGCAACTTCTATTAAGAGCTTAATAAGTGGAAAAGTTACTTTGATCGTTTAAGGACATAGGGCAGAGTCATAATCCCCACTGCCTGGCACATACTACTGGCTTCAGGTCACACACTAATCAAGTCAGTCTTATGCAAAGAGTGAGGGTCAACCTCTTGAAGCCCTAAACCATCTCCTGCACCCTGCACGCTGGTCCCTCAGGAGCTGTAAGCTTGGCCAATTGGATGAGGTAACCATCTACTTCTTAAGCCCATGGCGGCCTATTGACCATTGACTGAGAGCAAGTTGTAAGTTACAGGCTTATCTGGTTGTAGGAGCAGCACCAGCTGCCAATGAATTGTATCACTGTGCACAGGAAGCTGAGCAAGGACCACTTGTCCTCTTCTTGTTTGTGGTCCTGTGGACTGATCCGACCCTCCATTCCTTTGCCCCGCCCACCCACAGTTTATACACATGTTGAAGATTATGCACACAAGGATATGCACACAGGCCTCCTGAAAGCTCTCCGTTTGCTGAGAACATCCCCCACGGGTTTCCTTTTGGTGGAAGGACCCCATTTGTCTCAGCAGCTCGGAGTTTCACCTTAAAGCACACAACTTCACCCAGGCTATTCCCGACTTCAGACAGGGTCTTCTCTTATTTACATAGTGATGACGGAGAAGAAGTAATATTGGGGCTGAAACGGGATGATGTGACTCTCCAGCCTGTCTGACAGACTTGGCGACTCTCCCTGTCTGACAACCTACGGGCGTCCTTGCTCTGAAAGCCTCTGAAATGGCTTTTTGGGTACACGTTGCCAGTTTCCTGGCCACCTGTACTAAATGATGTCTCTGAAGCAGTGCACATTAACGACGCACCTCTGTTTCTCATGGACCTGTTGTCTGTCATCTGAAGACATTTCCCTGTTCCGTGTTGATTTGCATATGTAAAAACTCCCTAACCGCCCATTAATTACCATGGGGCCCCTGAAGACTGATGAGGGGATGCTTCATCCGCAGCGCTGTTAACCTGGTCCACAAACAAACACGCACCCATCAGATTTACCTGCTTAACTTCAACTGCAATTACCAAGCAATCAAACAACCGACAAGTGTAGGTGCTAATTATCCAAATGAGATCTGGAAGGTTCTGTTACCTTGTTATTTTTAGCTCCTCGGCCGTTATTCGGCTGCACACCCTCTGCCAACGTGCGTAACTTGTGTCCCATGAGTTGGTTTGGCAAGTGTGAATGGAAAAATTGCACGCGGGATGTAAAGGAACACCTCCAACTTTGTGAAGCTTTAGAATAAAACAATCTCCTAAAAGGGAGTTGCAGGCTCTTGACGCGGAGGTTCAGCCATCACCAGCAGGTGGCGGTGTGAGCCAGAAAATAAAAATCTCTTTCCCGAGATAGACACAGGGTACTTGAGAAGAGCTTTTTGAATCAAATGACCTTTAGTCACCCCTGCAGAGGGCTGCTGGAAGGGGCTGCAGAGAGAGAGGCACACTGTGCACAAGGCCCTTGGGGTCTGACACAGTTGAGAGGACCTCCACCACTCCGTGTTGCACAGGACAGAGACTGGAGTCAGTGTGGCCACCTTGTCCAGGTCTATGTTTTAGGACACAGATGACTCTGGGATTTAAACACATCATTCTGTTTTCAGTTCTACCACTCGGCTCCCTTTCTGAAAACCTCACTGGAACTCTTCGCTCTAACCTGAAGACTTACAACTACTTTGCTGCAGTCTTATGGAGGGAAAAGTTTTTTACATTATTGTTTTCGCAAACGTTTGTTTCTTGGCCTTGGATCCCAGGATGGTTTATAAAAATGAGGTCATTTAAACACACACACACACACACACACACACACACACACACACACACTTTGTCTTTGACTCTGTCCTTGGGAAGAAAGAATTTGTTTATAACTCAGATGTAAACAAGACTGTTGTGTTCCCTGGGAAATGCACTCAGGGTCCCCATCAAATGACTATTCATGTGTAAGATATAAACTTAAAATAAGCACGGTGGTAACTTATTTATTACTTATTTATTTGAAAGGGTCTTCTTCTGTAGCCCAGGCTCACCTTGAATTCATGGTCCTCCTGCCTCTGCCAGCTGGATGCTGGGATTATAGGTGTGCATCCTCATGGCTGCTGGCATGTATTTGGGGTGCGACTTTTTTCACCCCTGGGTTAGTCAGGATTCCTCAGAGAATCAGAGTCAACAGTGTGTACATAGAGATAGTGACTGTAAGTAGTTGGTATCAAATGTGCAGAAAGGCTAATGTGGGGCTCCAGGAAGAGGTAGGTCAGGGGCCGACTGATGCTGAGTTCCACCTACCTAGGGGGACATCAGTTTTACTTTTAAGGCCATCGGCGGAACTGATGAGACCTGTCCACATGAATAACAATCTATTTGACTCTCGGTCTACTGACTTGAGATTAACCTTATCTAAAAAATACCTTCACGAGATCATCTCAGATGATGTTTGATTTAGGTGGTGTGGTCTAGGCTACCGACACATAAAATGAACCTCAAATGACCCTTATTGTCTCCTTTTGGAAAGACTTTTCAAGTACATAGAAAACTTGGGAGTGGGTACACATTTCCCACACACCCCCACATTCAGATAAAGAGCAATGCCCAGATTGGACAAGGACACAAGGTCCTAGTACTGGTGCTCTCTGTTACTGACCCTGGTGCGGCACTGTGGGGCATGACACCCACCTCCCTGAGTCCATGGTTTCCTGCTCTAGTACAGTGAAATGCCCAGGAAAGCTGGAAATCTTCTAGATGGGTATATGAGCTACTGAAAGGCACAGGTCAGAGCTGTCACAAGAAGGCTAATTGGGTCAAAGTTGCTGCCAAGGTCTTAGAGGATTCAGGGGTTTCAGAAAGATGGTTCCTGGAGACCGAGACAAAACTTCTCATTATTGGTTGGAATCAAGGCCAAAGAGTTATAATACAACTTACTGGTTATTGTTGTGTTTTTAAAATTGTGTGTGTGTTTGTGTGTGTTTGTGTGTGTTTGTGTGTGTGTGTGTGTGTGTAGATGTTCATAGAGGTTAGCAAGTGGAGTCAGACCCCTTGGATCTGGAGTTCCAGGCAGTTGTAAGTTCTCCTTTTTAAATGCTGGGATCCAAACTCAGGTTCTCTGATACAGTAGTAACTGCTAGTATCTACTGAGAATCTATCTGTCCAGCACCAATGGCTATTATTGAAAGCAGCAAAGTTAGATGCAACTTATTAAGGAACAGAAGTGTGAAGTGGCTAACGCCTCAGGTCCAGTGAGACTTCTTCAGGGAGGGGCTGCCTGCAAGGGGTACAGCCCCAATGGGTAGATGTTTATTCTGTTGCATGCCACCAGCTATAGACGAATTTTAATAGTCATAATCACATCCACATGCAAATGAGGCAGATAAACACCACCTTTCTCACCTTTAATAACATCTTCCCCCCCCCCCCCGCGTGTGGTAGTTTAAATGGGAATGGCCCCTGTAGACTCATTTGTTTGAGTGGTTGGCACATAGGGAGTGGCAATATTAGGAAGTATGGCTTATTGGAATGGGTGTGGCCTCATTGGAGGAAGTGTATCACTGTAGAGGCAGGCTTTGAAGTCTCATTGTTTTGGTTGTGGCTTCTATTGTTGTGAAGAGACACCATGACCACAGCAACTTTTAACAAAAGAAAACATTTAATTTTGGTGGCTTATAGTTTCAGAGGCTTAGGCCATTATCACCGTGGCAAGAAAATGGTGGCATGTAGGCAGGCATGGTGCTGAGGAAGGAGTTGAGAGTCTTACATCTTGATCCACAGGCAACAGGTAGTGAACTGAGTATCACATTGAGGGAAGCTTGAGCAAAGGAGACCTCAATGTCCACCACCACCGTGACACTCTTCCTCCAACAAGGCCATGCCTATTCCAACGAAGCCACACCTCCTAATAGTGCCACCCCTATGAGCTTATGGGGGCCAATTACATTCAAATTACCCCTCAGATATGCTCAAGCCACACCCAGTGTGGCAGTTTCCTTCTGCGGCCTGTGGATCGAGACATAGGACTCTCAGCTCCGTCTCCAGCATCATCTCTGCTTGCATGCCTTCAGGCTTCTTGCCATGATGTTAATGACTAAATCTTGAAACCGTAAGCCAGCCTAGTTAAATGTGTTCCTTAAGATTTGCCACGGTCATGGTGTCTTTTACAGCAATAGGAGCCCTAACTAAGACACTATGGTTCTGGGTACCAAAGCCCTAGTTCTTGTGCATGTTAGATACACACTCTTCCACTTAGCTACACTTCCTGCCTACAAGCACCTGTACTTTTCTTGGCATTCTCAAGATCAACATTTGTATAAGAAGATAAGGCTGCAATTTCAGTTCCTCCTGGTCTGAGTGATCTTTAAGTCCTGCATCTGCTGAGATGGCTACCTTGGAGATTTCTGGTAGACAATCTTTGTGAGTGTTCTTGGGAAAAAAAAAAATCCTGACTCCAGTTTCTAAATTGCATTTATGTCTCAATCTACCCCCATTCCAAGCCATTTGGTAGGTAGATCCAGATTCTACGAGAGCAGGTTTAGTCTCTCCCTTCCCTTTCAGACCCTGGCCCCTGTGTCTTTTCAGTACCCGTTGGAGTCAAGAATGCACTCTCTAGGCGACACATTCAGGTCCCTCATCGGTTTCTTCTTGCTGCCAGCCCTGGGACCATCTGGCAGCTTCCTATTCAAGACTTGCCAGGGTTGGAATCCAGGCCTGCCTGCTTCTGCTCCGCCTGGATTCCTGGTGGTGAACTCTACCCTGCAGGTGGCACCCTGCTCTCCCCTCCTGATGGAGCATGGCTAATGCTCAGGCTGTTAAACCACTTCACCACGTTGAGGGTCCACTTGACATACAAGGTGGAGAAGAGACTGTTCAAATCACTCAGCAGGCCTTGAAAAGCTCAGAGAACTTTTCTTCCTCTTGGTTAAAAACAATAAATAAATAAAGTGATGTTCAGGCCTATTCGCTGAATGAACCAGGTCAATAGACTAAGGCAAAGCATTTCTGCCAGTAGGACTTTGCAACACACAGTGGTTTTCACACCTAAGTATTAGAGTTCTGTGCAAGATATAAATAGGACAATTACCAACATTCCCATTTTGCAGATGGAAAGACTGAGGCTTGAGCTCACACAACTTTTGAGTAGTAGATCGGAAACTGAATTCAGTGCTACTGATTGCCAACTCCATCTTCCTTGGACTGAGGATTTGAACCTCTGACAGGGTCTGGGGCCCCAATCTCTCTTTTTCCTCTTTTGGAAGGCATCTGCAAGGATGAAATGGCATGGGATGAGCTACATTAGGGTTTATGCTTCTTTTTGCATTGGACAAATAAACACGTCCCTGTAGTTTCCACACTTAGGAGACAGAGGGAAGAAGGATCATTTGAGCTGAAGAGTTTGAGAACGTTCTGGATAACAGAGTGGAGTCCTGTCTTTGAAAGAAAAAAAAAAAGATTTGGGAAACAACTAAGTCTGCTTTCTAATTTACTTTGCACAGTGACGTGTCCCCGCCCCCTGTCACTTTCTGGACCGTTTTTTTTTTGTGTGCTTTGTCTTCAGCTAGCACCCGTGGGTTTAGACCCACACGGAGCCACAGTAATCCAGGAGCTTTGCTGTTTATTCATCTAACCCCAGACTCTGCAAGCACCGGGAGAAAAACATCAACTGTAAGACGTGCGGTTAGTTTTCAAAGGTCTCCAGGACACACGGAAATTAAGGACGAAGTCGGAAACAGGAGGAATCTTCAGGCCCCTGGTTGCTGGATGCAAAGCTTCCCCGGGTGAGGCTGAACTGAGTGTCTCAGCCTGCTCATAACCCAGCTGCCTTGAGAAGGCCTGCTCTGAGGACGGTCTGCCTCCCCAGACTCCATCTCTGGTGCACCAGGAGCGGGAACCAAAGGTGCAGAGCAACAATTGCCGAGAAGTGTACAGAAAGGACCCAAGAACTCTTGACTCCCTAAAGAGTCCCCCCAAGGGACATTTCCGGGTGCCACAGTCTAACGCGAGTTCACGTGGTGTCTATAACACTTTCTGTCTTTGAACTAGGGTCACTTAGTAGTTAATGTGGAAAACAGTAATTCCCCTGCCTCAAATATCCCAGTGAAATACAGTCAGGCATAAGCTGCCTCACAGACCCTGGAAACACAGGTGTTCACGGGAGAGTCTGGGAGCTTCGCCCTCTCTGCAGTTTCTTCTCGCCGACCTCTGACCCTAACCATGTTAATATTGTCCCTCTGCCCAAGCCCTGCATTTGATCTGAGGAGGTCTCATCATAACCAGGCAGGGCTGGCGCAGCAGGTCACAGGGCTCCAGCTTCTCGGGCCTTCTTCCAGAGTCACTCCACTTTCCAACAGAATGACAAGAAGCAGGGGTCCCCCACTGGAGCCTGTGTGTACCTCTGCAGCACCATAGCCATAGGAAGGAGGTACTGAACTTCAGCAGACTATGAAAATGAACGCCTGACTTCATTAGCTATCCTCGTGTCCATAGGATCAAAGGGAGACATTTATTTCGGCTTATGGTTCCAAAGGGTCCAGCTCATGCTTGCTTAGCCACATGCACTTGGATACTAGATCCAAGAGGGAGTGGGAGATTTTACAAAAAGTTGTTTATGTTATGGATTGTAGGAAGGAGAGAGAAAAAGAGGGGCAAGGGGGACAAATGGAAGAGCTGGACAGGAGCAAGATAACCCCAAGGACCAAATTGCTCCCACCCCCTCCTAAAATTTCCACATTCTCCCCGAATAGTACCTTAGTTTGTTCAATATACAAGTCTGCAAGGGATGCTTCATAGTCAGGTCACAGTGGGGACAAACAAAACCTATCAGAACCACTGCAGAGGACAGGGTGGTGAGGAGATGAGCAGAGGAGAAGGAGAAGGAGAAAAGAAGGGAAAAGAGGAAAGAGAAGGGGCGGGGTGCAAAAGGAGGAGGAGGAGGAGGA